>NC_081564.1:5438159-5596161 GCF_022355385.1 Mustela nigripes
CACTAGAGGGAGCAAATCCACGAGTCTCAAGCTTCACCTTCCAAAGGAAAATGAGGCCAGATTAGGAGCCTCCAAATAACCAAGGAATTAATTTTTAGCCTTAGCCTTTTGGGCGATGTGACATAGAAATGTCAGGTTTTTTTTTTTTTAATTTATTTATCAGAGAGAGAGAGAGGGGGAGAGAGCGAGCACAGGCAGACAGAATGGCAGGCAGAGGCAGAGGGAGAAGCAGGCTCCCTGCTGAGCAAGGAGCCCGATGTGGGACTCGATCCCAGGACGCCGGGATCATGACCTGAGCCGAAGGCAGCTGCTTAACCAACTGAGCCACCCAGGGGTCCCGAAATGTCAGGTTTTTGATGTTCATTGTCCCTACGTAAAATAACTTTGGCATTTCACTCTGCAACACTAATAAACGGTGCCTCGGGGATTTTGTATTACTTAGTTTTGTTTTAAAAATGTATCAACTCTAATAAAGGTGACAGCAACACTATTTCCAGTAAAAACGGAATCACAGCGTAAACTATTCTTCCATCTTAAAGGGTTTTTTTGGTTTTGTTTTGTAACAGAAAAACTAATAGCTCTCACTATTTTATGGTCTGTGCGGAGAACATAAACACTTCTGTGTATGATTAATATTCTACCCAGCCCCCAAGAGTGAATCAGCAACTTCTATATTCTTGTTCTTCAAGAAGGGGGGGAAAAAATGAACCCTAGGTGGGTCCCCCCCCCCCAACATTATTGGCTCTCGCCCAACCACACGTAACTTGCCTTTGCTCAAGGAACGTAAGCTAATTTAATTATATCCTTCAAAACGAAATCACGAAGGCAAATAAAATATAATTAATTCCAAAGCAACGTATCTATCTCGTTATTCCACGCTCATGGGGATTATTCAAGCCATCGCTTCACTCAGTATTAAAAGTACATATTGAGTATTAAGATTGTGTCACGACACAGAAGCAAGGACGAGAGGGACTGGTGGCCTTTGGGGAACTTGTAAGCTGTTCTATGCATTTTCTTTTGAGAGTGTGAAAAAACGAGCAGAGAAGAGATGCTCCTTGGTGTTGAGCTGTTGGCGAGGAGCACAAGCTGTGTCGCCACAGCCGTCCCTGATGGCCTCTCAAATCTTCAAGGATTTCCTGCCCTGAGCACGTGAGGTTGACAACAGTCTGTATCTCCCAGACATCCTGCAGCCCAAGGGTCTCTTAAGGGTCCTGATTAGTACTTACACTGAGACGGAGAAGAGCTATTCACATGCCCTCCTGCCACTCACTCCGGGGAAGCGCAAACAACGTGGCCAACGTGAAAAGCCAGAGCACTGACGGAATCAGAAAGAGACCCAAAGATACTGACTCGCTAGTTCCGGAGACGTGTCATCGAAGATGAGAGATCACAGGCTTTGTTCCCGGTTCCTTCTTTCCTCAAAAGGAGGATAAACTGGATAAATCTAATTTTGTTTATTCCTAGGAGGCAGGAACTCCAGTTGGGCTGTCTTGCCAGATAGGTTTGCTAACTAAAACTTTGAGGACACATGGTCAGGGTGCACTGCCCTTGACCTGGGCAAGAGGGGCCCCCACTCAGACCCTCACGGGAGCCAAGGGGTGAGCCAGCATGATGAAGGCCTAGCTCTACCCCAGACTCCCGTTATCCCTGCCCTGCATGTTCCTTTCCAAACAGCCCAGGCCTGCTGCCATGGCTGCAAGAGCCTCTTCTTCCAGTGTCCTCTCCCAAGAGCCAGCTGCTAGCATAGACACTCTGGCGTGAGGACCAACAGAGGGGCAACTGTGGGGTGAGGTGGGAGTGGGGAATGACCAGTCTTTGGACTGTGATCGGGAGTGTTCCCCCCTCCTGGACCCCCCCGTACCAGCGTGGAACACTGAAGGTCAGGGCAGACTGAAGTTGGGCAGCCTTCCTGTAGGAGAACAGAACGTATTTATTTTATGGAGCTTGATTTATACTTTTTACACTCATAAATCAAGCGCACAAAGTGTTCGGTGTGGATGTGGGTTTCCATTTCAATATCTGTACACTTGCCCAAGCCCCAACACACATTAGAGGCTGCATTACTCAGCGTTCTCCAGAGAAACAGAACCAATAGGCTACGTATAGACATAGATGTAAAGAGAGGGATTTATTTTAATGGATTGGCACAGACGCACAGACGCACCCAGCATGGGTTTGTGGAGTTTGGTAATAAAACACAGGGCATTGCAGTCCATAAAAGTCACAGACTGCAGAGTTGGGAGCGAGAACTCAAAACAGCAGACACAGGCTGTGAATGCAGGAAACATAAAATGCACCACAATTTTTTTAAAAAAAGAAAACGTGTTGTGTCTTTACTGAAATATCCCATCCCAAAACGATGAGCTTATGCTGTTTGCGAGGCACAGCTAACACAAAAGGACACTGCGGTTTTGTTTTTTAGAAGTTTTTATTTATTTATTTGAGAGAGCAGAGAGCACAAGCTGGAGGTGGTGGAAGGGGGAGGGGAGAGGCAGAGGGAGAGACTCCCCACTGAGCAGGGAGCCCAACTCGGGGCTCGATCCCAGGACCCTGAGATCATGGCCTGAGCTGAAGGCAGATACTTAACCGACTGAGCCACCCCAGCACCACAACACAGAGGTTTAAAGGTCTCTGATCAAATATTCCATACTAGGTAGGCAAACTCTGGACAGGAAGAGTAAGGGAGGGCAGAGGACCTTGCAAATATTAGCGCGTATAACAGAGACACAGTAATTACAAATATTTGAATGGAATAGAAATAGACCCAAATGCATGTGAGAAGTTTGGCTATTAATGCAGTTGACATTTCAAATCTGTGCAGAGATGACTCAGTAAATAGTGACAGGATAACTAGCTAGCCATTGGAGAAAATGATTTTCAGTTGAGTCTTTACTACCTTCCTTGCAAAAACCAAAGACTGAAAATTTAAATCAAGGACACATTTCAAAAAAAAAAAAAAAAAAAAAAGGGCATAACAGCAGTAAGAGAAAACATGGGGGAATTTCCATGAACAGGAGAGTTAGAGATACCCATTAAAACAGATGAAGCCATTAAAACATTAAAAGGAGCACATAGTAATGTGTGGACATCGAACAGGCACTAAGACATATGCTAAGTGAAAATCAATCACAGGACAGGACATGTGCAGATTTTGATCATTACTCCAGAAAAAGGCAGGATCTGCACATAGACGTTACTATATGTGCAAAGAACTATATGGACATAGAACTCCAGCACCATTTAGGAAGATGCAAGACTGGTATGTTACCTCTACAGAGGGTACAACTGATAACTAAATCAGGGGCATTTGTTATACAATGAACAGCAAAGAAATTAGAAATAGCACAGAGAAATGAACCGGACCAGAATCGTAGTGGAAGACAATTCCCTTAAACACCTGCTAGATTGAGTAGAAACAAGGGAATATATAATACTTGGGATTAGAATAATACAGTAAGCTAAGTTTAAAGGTATCAATTGCTTCATAACTTCTCATGTGTGAGAAATTCCTCATTTCTTTGCCTAAACCAAATGCGACCCCACTCAGGCTCTCTTGCTGGGGTTGGCTTCCTCAGCCCCTGGCACTCAGGGAACCCACCTCTCCTCAAGTAGACATGGCCACTCCCTCGAGGGGCAAAGCATTCCAGAACTCAAACACCCAAGGTTGGGGGCATCTCGCTTTGTCCAAGGAGGAAGGCGGGTGCTCCTAGAATCACCTTTTCATGTTTTTACTGATTTGTCCCCAGTAGCAAAAAAGGCCTCTGTGTTCCTCCTTAACTCGCTGTCAGACAAGCTTGTGTAGTAAGTACGAATTCCACTGTGCAAACTCGGGTTGGCACACGAGATAACCTTATTTCTCTATTCTGAGTTAAGAGTTCTAAAATTCTATTATGAGATCCCACATGATAGAAATGTAATTTGGGTTTTTTTGGGTTGGTGTGTGTGTGTGTGTATGCATGTGCTCACACACGTGGGTGTGCCTCTGTCAGATAAATAACACCTTAAAAATAAAAAAGGTTGAAAATCTGAATAGTTCTGCAAAAAATGTAAGAATGTTGTCAACACTTGGTCAACGCCACCCCTAGAATGCCTTAAATGGGTTGAATCACACTTTCAAAGCTCAAATGATTGATTAAAACATTAATACTAGATGTCATCTCAATTCTGTACTTTTGGCAAGTGGAGGACATAGATGTTATTTTATGCGCTATGTAATCTCTTCTAGAACAGAGTAAAAACAAAAACTACTAAATCCTTTTTTAAGTAAGAAGGCATAACTGAACGTCTTAAGATGACACCTGTGTCGATTTTCAAAAATTGGATGACCAAAAAAAGTGTTTTCCTTATTTTTCAATAAAATTGAAATTCAATTTTACACAATAAAAATGAAAAATTCCATAACACTTAAAATTTTCAATCAAAATGGAAAAAGTCATTTTCAACGATTCAGTGCAATAACGGATGAGAGCAGGAGGACCAGATAAGAATCTTGACAAAGGCCCTTATTGCTTTAAGGCCAGAAAACGTTTTACTCATCTTGGTCCCATCCAACAAGATGTGCTATGTGATGCCATCTCGGTCCCTCATCTCTAAACGACGTGGACCCGTTCTGATTTCCTCTCTAGCTGTTAATTTGGAGAAGGAAGAGGATGTTCTGTTGTGTTTTATTTCCAAGTGGATAGGATTTTTGGCTCTTCCTTGGCAACTTTGTTTTTACTGTGTTACAGTCAGAGAATGTGACCTGTGGGGATTTTCCACATTCTGGAACTTGGCGAGATGTTTTTCTCTCTGGCATTAAACACGGATCAATTTTTGTGGATGTTCCAAGAGGGTCTGTTGGCACGTGGTTCAAAGACAACCGACAGACTGTTAAAGCCACGAGTGGTTAGATCCTTCTTGGTCAGACTGATCTGCAGGTATCTGAGAGGACACTACTTGCGTCCCCCTCGCAAACATCTTCCTGGTGTTTTCCCCTCCCTTTCGGCCTTTGTGTCCCTTCCTGCAAGTGGTCTTTTGGAATCAGCCTCTACGCGTAGTTGTGAAGCCTATAATTCAACTTGAAAATGTCTGTAAATGGCAGTATTTAACCCATTCACGTTCTCGAGGATCGATGTTTTAACTTTACTTCTACCATCTTGTTATACACTGTGCTTTAAAAAAAATCGCTTTTCCTCATGTTTATTGGACTGTAAACGCCCTGCTCACTCTCCAGGGGACGTAGACAGGACTTCGTCTCCAGACTAAATCCCTGTGGGCCTCAAGCTTACCTCGGAAAGGCAGGAGGGGGACACCAGGATGGAGGAAGGCCGGGGATAAGGAGGACATTTTGGAGATAGGATGAAGGAGCAAGATAACTGACTCAAATGTTTGGTTTTATTTTTATTTTTTTAAAGATTATTTATTTATTTATTTGTCAGAGAGAGAGAGAGAGCAAGAGCGAGCACAGGCAGACAGAGTGGAAGGCAGAGTCAGAGGGAGAAGCAGGATCCCTGCAGAGCAAGGAGCCTGATGTGGGACTCAATCCCAGGACGCTGGGATCATGACCTGAGCCGAAGGCAGCTGCTTAACCAACTGAGCCACCCAGGCGTCCCTGTTTGGTTTTATTTTTAAAGATTTTTTATTTTAATTTATTTGACAGAGATCACAAGCAGGCAGAGAGGCAGGCAGAGAGAGAGGGGGAAGCAGGCTTCCTGCCGAGCAGAGAGCCCCGATGCAGAGCTAGTGAACTGAGCCGAAGGCAGAGGCTTTAACCCACGGAGCCACCCAGGCGCCGCAACGGACTCAAACGCTAACAAAGACATATTACCGTAGTTCTGCACTGCCGGCAAGCGGACACAGAAACCAAACACGGAAGAATACACCACCAAGCGACAGAACAGGTTTGAGAATCCAAATACAACCCGCACCAGCACTGGGTCCCGCACTCCAGCGTTACAGCGAGAACTGCCTTCTTTGCAAGCAAGAGGCATACTCTGTGACAGCCTCAGTGTTTCCACTCACAGAGCAGACTCCTCCCGCCTCCCCGCCAACCCCTGAAAGCCCCCGCTGTTCTTGGGTACATGAGCTTTCAGCTCTGGGACACTGCTTAAAACTTGTCTCTTACGTACACTGCGCCGCCGCACAGCTGATCCCTTACATCCGGCGTAACGACACGCGCAGATGTGTCTTTGTTTCACTCCAGAGGCCCTCGCTCTTTCTTTACAACACAGCACAGTGGGATCTACTTTTTCTGCCATTTATCACATCCAACATTTCCCATTTGTTCCAGCGGACTGCCTCTGTTCCGAACTCTAAGGTGTCCCCTTCCCCAAGGTTCCTACACAGTGAATAACCATGTGGCTACACCAGATAGTTTTCCGCACTTAGTGATCCTTCCTGACTAGAGTCACACATTCGAGGAAAGTGCTTCTTCCTAGAAAAATACATATACCCACAGAGACGCAAAATTCTGCAAATTAGAAGAGGTTCAAGACCTCCCTGAAACACACTATAGATACCAGGTTTAAAATCTCTCCAATCTCACCATAATTCATGATGCAGAGAAGACTGCAGCCAGGGCCAGCCCACGGGAGGCGGCGGAGGCTCTGAGTGACCCCATTTTCAGAAGCATTCAGTGAATGTTAACTGGCAAGGTACAAACAGGGCGGAGCCTATAAAATGCATGAATTCACCTGAAAACCAATAAAAGCAATCTTTATATGCTATTATTTTATTCTAACACGGTATTTCGTTTGCATGTGCCTAAATCTGAGCCATGAAAGCACTTTGCTTCCACTGAGATCTACGCCGAGCTCTTGCCAACATGTGTAGTAAACACAAGGCCTTGGGGTCTTTGGATTTGCTCATGCGACTAAAAGGAAATGATTTTTTAAAAAATCTAATTTACTCATGATCTTCAAGGTGTTCTACCTATGTACACAAAGAGTAGTAAGAGACCCAGAGGCCTCCCCTCCCTTGAAGGGCCTGCGGCAGCCTGAAGCCCTCCCAGGGGCTTCTCCACTCTCCTTGGAGCTCACCATATTGTGGCTGCTCTCTGCTGGCTCCTGCATTTTTTATTGTAGTACAGATGCTCTGTCCCATTCCAGCTGGGACACAACACTGTCCTTCCTGTTTCCATAAGCAATCCACTTGGACCAAGCCTCTCCAGACTTTATGGAGGGATTCTGCGGTCACAAGTGTTCAGCTATGAAACCCCCGGGTCCCTCTCTTCCAACGACCTCTCCGGTTCTACTCTCTTTTCCTGTCCCAGACTACCCTGGGAGAGTCCAGTTCTGTTGGCTCTTCTCACATGAAGCCACTCTGCTCTCTCTAGGTTCTACCCCCAAATTTAGAAGCCCAAACCCAGAACAAAAGAACTCCAAACAACGGGACCCATCTTCCTTACTAGGGCACTAGGACCGTTTCCTTCCTGTTGTATTACTAGATGCTAGGCAGTTCAAACAGGTTTGCTGAGTCCTTCCAACTATTTCACGAGTTAGGTACTTTCAAAACCATTTTATAGGCGAGAAACCTGAGGTTTGGGAAAGTTAAAAAACTGCATAAGGTCACAGAGCGAGAGTTCTGCCAACCTCAATTCTCCCGCTATCTCAATCTTAACCCGGCAACACTATTTATGTTTGACCCCTGCCCGGTGGTGTCAACCTCTTCCCCACCCCTCCCCTCAGGTCTGATTCCACCATTGAGGAACTTTTCCATGTGCTTCTGATTATTTGTCTTCCATTCACCTGTTTTGTTTTGTTTCAAGCCTGAGAATAATAGCAAGTTGTACAGAAAAGTTAACAATTTTTTTTTAGGATAACAGAACCAAGAGTTGGGAAGTCCCTCAGAAAGCATCATGTCCAAGTTCACACAACACTAAAGAATCGGACAACTTCCACATCACACAGCACTAAAGAATCTGACAACTTCTTCAAGGTGGCCGGCAACGGGCTTGGGTGCCCCGTGGTCCCCACAGACCTCCTGGATGTTTGGAGCGCTCTGATTTGACAGTTCTTAATGGTGCAATCTGCCACTTATTCAGGGCAAGTCAGGAATTGTGAAGTCAGCCTTGACTTCTCTCTCACCCTAAATCTTAGCAGGCACCCAGAAAGACTCAATGGTGACACGCGAGCCCGCCTCTGACTGCTCTTCCCAAGCCCTCTCGTGTCAAAAAGGCCAGTTTGTACTGCTGCCACCTTCGTGGTGGGAGTGGGATGTAGACTTGCCCCTCAAAACCAGCAGATGCCAGAACCAGCGTCAAAGCCTGTGGCATGAAACAGGGGCCGCCGCAGCTTCCCCAAGGGGTAGGTTACACCGGACCAGGAACGGGCCGCTCATCAGGGGCTAGAGCAGGACTCTGCAAAATGAAATGAAAGCTTGTGGGCCCAAGGCAGGTGACAGCAATGACCAAGATGGGTCACAGGGAACGTGAACTTATCAACATTCCACAATCACTAAATTTTATATACAAATCCAGCTTGCTGGTTTTCTCTTAAAAGAGCAGAGTATGTGGGAGCTTTTGGCCTATATTCTAGCACAGAAATAAATAGCTACAGCCAAGTAGGGGCCGTCCGCTCAGTAACTCACACCTCAAGTTTGCCACAGACCTTCCAACTCCTCTTTGAGTTATTCCTGATGCAATGTAGTCATTTCTTACTTGCTTGGGTTGTGATCCTTGGACCAGGGTGTCCTCACAACTCGGTTTGCTGGGACAGTCCCGGCTTAGGCCTGTGGGCCTCATTAACAGCACCCCTTTACTCAAATGCCTGGTTTGAAAAGTAAATTATATGGTCACCCACATAGGCATAATACACAAGTCACCCCCCCCCACATACACAATGACCCCTGAATTCACACAACTACAGTCAAGCACAGAACCCTGTTATAAAGTGATTTTATTAAATTGATTTGGACATACTGTAGGTCAAATAATATTTTCCAAAGATAACAATTATGGACCTTAAAGCTCGACATAAAATTAGTAGCTTCAAAAGTGTTAGTCATATTCCCCAGCAACAGCATGATAAAATAATTCAACTATGTAGAAATATAGAACTCTAGGACTAGCTGGAAACTCGGAAATCATTTAGCCTAATATCCTCATTTCGTGAGAAAACTAGACTCAACGATTAGGCAATCTGCCCAAGCTCACACACCTAATAGTAATAAAGCTAGAAATCAAACCGATTTTTCCTAAAACTAAAATCCTACTGATGATATTTCAGCTGTCTCTCTACCAACTAAAAGTCTAGGCGGCTCTCTAACGCCGCAGGCTACCGTGACATGGACGAGGGTAAGACACTACAGTAAATCGTAGTCGAGGGCGTTAGGCCTGGAAGGGGCTTTACCCAGGAACTAGGCTGGCCCTCTCCTGGGCAAGGAGAACACGCAGGAGAAGGGACTTCCCAAAGGCTGTGAACAGAGCTATCTCGATGAAAACCCAGAGAGGGACGCAATGATCCCCGAACCCCATCTCTAGTTATATGGCCCACCCACTAAATTATGTGCTCCTTTCAAATCTCCTTTATGCCTTAAGGTTTTAGTTACACAAAAACCCCTTCCAGTCAAACAGAAGAAATTAATTCAAATATGAAGAGAAAATCAAGCTTTGTTTCAGTATTTCGATGACTATTTCGGGTAATTCATTCCAACCTCTTAAGACAGTTGACAGACACCACAAACCTATTCACCCATTTCAGAGCTTCAAAGATGCTTAACTTCTCCCAAGACTTCCTGAGCATAAGGACTACATGTGGGAATCAATGGAAACAGGAATGAGAAGAGAAAGTTAAAAATTAGTTGCTTTTTGTTCTCATCATTGGGGACTTTTGGTCTTCTAAACATTCCTTGAGTTCTTCCACATGAGTTTTTAATATCAATCTAGCCACAAAAAGAAAGGAAAAAAAAAAAAAAAAGAACGAAAGAAAAGAAAAGAAGACAAGAAAAAAGGGCCTATAAAAGTTGGGATACTGAGCAACTCAGTATCTCTCCCCTCCCCGCTGCTAACTCCGCCCCAGTGCCTGGCCGCCTTCCGCACCGCAAACATGGCAGCAGGGCCAGCCAGCTGGTGCCCCCAGCCTTGCGCGCTCCATTCCAGTGCCCCCCTCAGAAAGGCCTTCCCTGACCGCTGTCTAATGATGCCCCACCCCCACCCCACCCCCACTCTAAATCATCACCCTAATTTATTTTCTTCATAGCACTTAATCACTATCTCAAACTACATTATGTATTTTCTTACTTGCGTATCATCTGTCTCCTCCACCAGAAGTAAACTCCATGAGAGTAGGGCCCTTGTCTGTCTTACTCAGTGGTATTCCTAGCACCTAGCACAGTGCCTGGCACATAGGAGGTGTTCAATAAATACTTGTTGAATGAATGAAGGAAAGGAAAGGAGAGAGTGACATAGACATTCATGCCTAAAAACGAAGGAATACCTGATCCTCAATGAAGGTATGACTCCTACACATTATTGCCCAAAATTACAGAAACAGAGACTAAATATTATTAGTGACTCCTCCCAACAGCCACTTCTCCTATGGTCTCCCCTAGTTAATAAGGAGCTCCACATGCTACAAAAGGAGCCCAAGAGGGCAATTCTGGATGGAGAGAGTTCTAACTTTGCTTGCTTGCTTCTTCCTCCCTATTTACATTCAGCTATTTCCAAAAAATTCAAGTTAAAAATATGTGATGTAGCCACTAGAAAATTAAGTCTAACATAGAGACACAGTGATTAGCAGAAACCGCGACATGTTTTTTAAAAAGTTCATGAAAAGTTCAAGGGCATGTATGTCTGCCAGTGATTTCTCTGATGGGCCAAGTGAATGGAAATTATGAGTCACCTAAAATCTAAAGTGAAATTTAATGCCATCTAGGAAGGGATGGATATTTACGGGTACTGTGAGGACATACGGGTAAAGCGGGCTCAGAAGTGATGGGATCTATGGAACGATATGTAGGGGCTGAACCGAAGGATAACCTCAGAAATACCAGCACACTGTCTTTGTGAGAGGTGTTTTCAAATGCATTAACCAGTATGCCTGACTTGAGGGAAGGAAGGGCATGAGCTCCTGAAAGGGGGATGTCTGGGGTAACTGTTAGGTAAAGTGTAGACAGAAGGTGACTCAGGAGGCTAGGCAATGATCATGGTTTCCTGTGTCATATTTCCCACTACTGAGGCATCAAGCCCAAATCCCAGGAAACACATACCCATGACTGGGACCTCATGGCCCATCTTGGGCAGACACTCAGAGGGATTCCAGATTCAAAGTCAAGTTGTGGAACATACTTGGCATGAATCAAAACAAAAACAAAAACAAAAACAAAAACAAAACCCAAAAAAACAAAACAAAACAAAGCAAATCTCACATATGCCTCTTCAAAAACAATGTCCTGCTGGGGCTTGCTGTAAAAATTTCTTGGATCAATGTAGGTATTTACAGGGTTTCCTTCCTAGTGGCACTTATGGGTTTTAAGATTTTTAACTCTTAGCAAAATGCTCTATATAACTGATATTTTGAGATGGTTTCTCTCCTTTGTGTGCACTCTCTGGTGGATGCAGAGGCTGGTGCTCTGACTGAAGGCCTTCCCACACTCATCACATTTAAAAGGTTTCTCCCCAGTGTGCACTCTCTGGTGGATGCAGAGGCTTGAGCTCTGGCTGAAGGCCTTCCCACACCCACAACATCTATAGGGTTTCTCCCCAGTGTGCACTCTCTGATGGATGCAGAGGCTCGAGCTCTGGCTGAAGGCCTTCCCACACTCATAACATTTATAGGGTTTCTCTCCTGTGTGAACTCTCTGATGCATGCAGAGGCTAGAAGTATGCCTGAAGGCCTTCCCACACTCTTCACATTTAAAGGGTTTCTCTCCGGTGTGGACTCTCTGATGCATGCAGAGGTTTGAACTATTACTAAAGCCCCTTCCACACTCACTACAGACATAGGGTTTCTCACCTGTATGAACTCTCATGTGAATTTGAAGATGTGAGCTCCAATTGAAGGCTTTTCCACACTCATAGCACTTATAGGGCTTCTCCACTGTGTGGATTTTCTTATGTCTGTTAAGTTTTGTTGTAGTACTAAAATCCTTACCACAATCATCACATTTATAGACCTTCTCTCCTGTGTGGTCTCTCCAATGAATATGAAGTTCTGATATATGAAAGAAACCCTTGTCACACTTGTCACATTTATGGGGCTTCTCAGCAGTGTGAATTTTCTGATGCATAAAAAGATCTGCTCTCTCAGAGAAAAATTCCCTACACATGGGGCACTTGTAGATCATTTTTCCTATTTGGTATCGTGATTTAGAGGAAAAAATTTCTGTATGACTACTATAGTTACAGAATTGCTATCTCATAGAGTCTCTTATTTGGCCATTCTGGCAGTTTATCTCAGGCTTGCTCTATTAAGTAGGTCTAAGGTTGGCCTAAGCTTCTCCCTGCCTGTCTTTCTATGGAAGATTTCTTCCTGCATAGTGCTCCTCACTCAGTATTATTATTGATCATAAAGTGACATTTACTTCCACATGAATTCTGTAACTCATTAACACAGAATTTTCCTTTAGATCCTGAGTTGTCAACATTCCAAGGGGCTCCCAAGGTGCAAACCTCTGTGTTTTTAAGCCCCTGGAATCTTCCTCTTGTAGAATAATCTCGTACTTCCCACTTCTAGAAAAAGGAATGCACAGTGTCGCCTGTGGTGGAGGGTCTCGATCCTGTGTAGCCTCCCCTTGAAGAGTCAGTAGGACATTCTGCCTCCTACACATCAGACAGGAGCCTTTCCAGGAAGCAAGCTCCTCGGGTTCCAGGTGTGCCAATCCTTCCTTCTGGGGATTCCCTACACGAGTCTCACTCCAGTCTCCTGTAACAGAAACATAATATATTGAAAATGCCTCTTTTTCCAAAAATTGCTATTGGCTCCATAATTAATTTCATAAAACTGTGACAGCAGCAATACAGACCTTTTTTGATCTTGGGGAAGAAGCTCTCTTATCTTCCAGAGAGATGTATCTCTTGGATTTGCAGGTCTGAAGAAGAGAATTTGTAGATATCATGCTCCTGTTCATAGTCCAAGTATATAATCCACTTACAACCACTTACTGTAATCGTCTAAACAACATCAAGGGAATATTACTGAAAAAAGAAAAGCAATCCTAAGACCTGATGCTGTCCTGAATAAAGGAGCAAGAAGGAAAACTACCTCCACTTTGAACTACAGAAGGGACACTATTTGCTTTAGAACTAAAACATCCCATTTGATTAGCCTTCTGATCTACAGAAAGAGTAAATCTATGACATATTGGTACTGAATGTCACTCTCTGCTTAATTGTCCTCAATGATTTCCTGATACACTTAAAATAAAATACAAACCCTTCAGTGAAAACCCAAGTCCCTGCATGACCTTGCCTCCACTCTCCCCCACAGCTTGCTGCGCCTTCTGTTTCAGTTCTCAACACCCCAAGCTAGTGCCTGAAATACTTCCTCCCCCACCTGGCATGTGGTTTGCTGTGTCAGCTGCCCCCTCCCTTACCTGAGGAGGGTCCCTGGCTGAGACTATTTTAATCTCTTGTTTGATTCCTTCAAAGTACACAGAACTTGTAATTATCTTATTGTTCCTTGGTTTCTGATACATCTCCTGTACTAGATGTAAATGCCATGATGAAGGAACTCTGTGTGCTGCTCGCTGTTACATTCCAGCGAAGGCAAAGTGTTCAATTAATATTTGTAGAGTACATCTCTGGAGACTTTTATGACAACCTCTCTCCTCCAACAGACATACCCCACTTCATTTGGGTACAGAGGCACACTTCCCATTGCCTTATTACCAGTCTTCTGACAACCAACGGGAGACAAAATACACAACAAATAGAATAATCAGGAAATAAAATAAATCCCAAAATATTCTATTTGAACTCTTGTGAGGCTTAGGACTATGTTTTAGAAATCTTTTCAACTCCTGTATTCTATAATCAGCAACTGATACTGCAACTAATTAATTTATTAAATGAAATCAATGGATCTTCTTAAAGTAACACTCTCAGTAGTATATTTCAGACAAAGACAGGGTAATGGGCAAATGAGATCTCTTCAACATTAAAGTGGCAAAATAAACTGGACTGCTTTTAAATGGAAGTGTTAGGATTATGAAATTGAACTGGATATCCAAATTTCAGCAAAAATATAGTCAGTGGCTGGAAAAATTACATACGCATTTATCCTCTGCTCTGTAACTACACTACTAGAGATCCATCCCAAGATACACTGAAAGTGACTGATGTCCTAGATTATTCACTGGGGCAGTACTTGTCACAGCAAAACTGCAGACAACCTAAGGCCCATCCACAGGGGACTGGTCCAATCAGCTCTAGTACTCCCTCACAATAAAATGCTGCTTAGCTGCTCAAAAAAAAAAAAAAAAAAGGAACAAGGAAGAACACTATGCACTGAAATGGAGACCCCAGACATACTGTTTGGCAAACAGAGCAAGACAAAGAACAGCATATAGCGTATATACTATGGTAACTTTTGTGCAAAGCAGGGATGGGAATGTGATTGTATGTATTTTTCACATAACATGCACAAATTAACACAGAGGATAACACAAAACCAAATGGAAGCAATTATGTATGGGAGATGAAGGAGCAAACATGAAGTAAAACTCTTCCAAATGTACCTTGGTAGGTAGTTTTGGCTTTGGGAGTGTGTGTGTGTGTGTGTGTGTGTGTATTTATTTCAAAAATAAAATTAAATCAAAAAAAAGGAAAATGACACCCAAACTTTTAAAACAAATGAAGAGAATGAACCTTAATTTTCAAGTTGCTAACATCCAAAAAGGGCTTCTGTGTACCACATACTGAGTGTACATATTTAGTGGGACATATTCTGTTGACCAAAAAGAGCTGCAAAGAGGAGCGCCTGGGTGGCTCAATCAGTTAAGCATCTATCTACCTTTGGCTCAGGTCATGATCTTAGGGTCCTGGAATCAAGCCCCACATCGGGCTCCCTGCTCAGCACGTACCCTGCTTGTGCTCTCTTGCTCTCTCAGATAAATAAATAAAATCTTTTTTTTTTTTAAGTTGCAAAGAAATCAAACTTCTCTCAATAGTTTAATTGTTAGTTGTAACAACACTAGTGTGTTTAGAAAGATTAAGCAAACAAGTAATTTTGTTAATGTTGTTAGGAACCAAGGTTCAATGTAAGATAAACCAAATACAAACATAAAATCAAAGTTAAGGAAAAAATAATCCAACATAAAATTTGATTTGTCAGTTTGGATTTATGTCTTTTTTAGCTCTATCCACCAAAAAGACCTAGAAGCAATAACAACCAATAGCAAAATACCATTCCCTTAAATACCCTTCTCCACCAAAAGACACAGGGTTCCTTGAAGGAGCAGCTGATTTCAAGGCCAGAGCAGCATTTTACAAAATGAGCCTGGGACATCTCATTATTCCAGAAAGCAAGAGAGTCATTCCAAAGGAACACCAATGCCAATTTATGAAGAGACTCCCACTGGCCAAAAATAGGACAACTGAGCATCAAAAGGAATAATGAACACAATCTACTGAAACAAATTAAATATACAAAACCTCCGGAGTTCACAATGATTTCAGGGGTGAGGAAAGGGGGCAGAGTGGAGCAGAGAGACAAAGAAAGGGGCAGACAGAGACAGAGATTCAAGGCACCGAATAAAACTAGGCCACCAACTTAGACGGCATGGTGGGGAAGGGCAGAGGGAAGGAGAGAATCTCAAGCAGACACCCCGCTGAGTGAAGAGCCCAGTGCAGGGTTCAGTCTTACAACCCTGAGATCGTGGCCTGATCCAAAATCAAGAGTCAGAGGCTTAAATGACTGGGCCACCCAGGGGCCCTTCTCTGAACGATCTTTTGAGGTAATGCGACAACCCAGCTAATAAATGTGTAACCCCAACAAAACATCTGACCATCTATCTGACCACTGAGAACTTCACATTGCGAGGACCAGGCTGCTGTCATCTAAACCCACTCACCAATCTTAGCATAACTCAAAAGCGGAGCAACTAGACCTGTGGCCCCTCAGTATGATGTAATAGGAAACACACAGCCTCACTCTGAAATATTCTTGCCAAAAGATTGAACCAGAGCCTAACCAAGACTCTAGACATCATTTTTATTTAAAGGAACAAGTAGGGATAGAAAAAATGTCAGGAAGCAAGTAGGAAACTATCAAAGCGTGAGGCAGTCCACAGGATAGCTGCCTGTTGTTTCAACAAGTAAATGGCCTGGAAATGGGGAGTCACGGGGGAGAGCTACCTAACAATCAAATGTAACAGGAGGACCCTCTTTGAAATCTGATTCCAATAAATCAGCTGCAAGGAGACAAGTGAGAAACAGGATTAGGGATGGGGTTATCACACTGTGCAAGAAATACAGCCAACTGTTTTTGGTGTGTGACCACCACTGGAGTTGGGTAAACAAATGTCGGTGTTCTCAGAGATGTATAATGAAGTTTGCAGGAATGAAGTGCATGAGATGCATCCAAGACGGGTCTTCAAATGCTTTAGGGGAAAAAAAAAAAAAAAGACAGTAAAGCAAATGTGGCAAAAACACTGTCACTACTGGAGCCAGGTAATGGACACGTAATGATGGATACACGATCAATACGATGTTGTATCTCTGTGTGTTTAACTGAAGTTTTTTAGAACCAAAGGGGGAAAAAAAAAAATCAGTTAATGCTAAGACATTCCTTTCCCGCTCCCCTTGCAAACACAAACCAATCCCAGAACCAGGTACACTGTACAGACATGAAACTGAACTAAAGAAATATGATTTCCCAAATGGCTGACTTTTCCAACCAACCCTGAGCACATAAGAATGTGCACAGCATCGCAGATGTCCCTGGGGAGAGAGGAGTCCATGGCTTCAGGACAGGGACAAGCGGAGGACAAAGGCGCAGTGCTGCAGTCCACCCTCCCTCCCTCACCAGCCAACTCAGACACTGCATGGCTCTCCTCACTCACTTGGAAATGAAGCAGTGGGGGTCAGGGCGCCCATCCAGCCCGGCCTCAGGAGAGAATGACTCTGTTCAGAGGGCAAAAACTCCACCCCAAAGCTCAGAGACATGAATTCCTACATGAACTCCCACCAGAGTTTCCCTCGAGGTTATCAGTCACTATTCCTTCCAAGCAAAAAGGCTCAAATATACCTGTAAGTCTTACCCCATGGTGGGGTTGGGGTAAGCTACGTTCTGCAGGAAAAAGAAAAGATAAAGCAAGAGAAACTCCAGCCAATTCTCCACATGATCACCCAAAGAACAAGAGGACAAACAACAGTAAAAAGAACCGCCGCCGCAAACGTTCCTAAACATCACCTGCCCCATGGCCCCACACGCATAAAGGAGACTGGCAAGCAAGGGAGCAGGCATGGGCTACAAAATCCTACAGATCCCAGAAGCACATTCCCAAGATTCTCCCACTCAAAACATGTCCCATATCCAACATCCCATAAGAGCTTTGAAGGGGACGGCCTGTAGGACTGTGGGACCACCCATCTGACCTCAGGAGGAAGGAGCGTTGCCCTGAGGTCTCCGGACACTACCCAGGGCAACACTCAGTCTCCCCACATGAGAGTCAGGAGTGGGCCAGCAGTCGGGAGGTTCAGTCTACAGCCGGGAGGAACTTCCTCCAATAGGAAGTTAGAGTCTGCTGAGAACTGAGAGAGAAACTGCTTCAATTCAGCCCACGAAATCCCCAACTTCCGTGAAAAAGGACCTTCCTTCTGTCCACTGGAATCTCTGCCTCAGCTGAACACTGTCACGTGAAGGGATTCCCAAACCAGCACTGGCCTCTCACTACAGCTGAAAAGTGAGGGATCGGCAAATAAACACCTGACGCTGAGAGGCGAGGAAGTTAAGAAATGCGCCCTAAATACACAGAAATGGTCCTGAGGGCGCGGACACTCTGGGCACTGGCGCTGGTGCTGGGAAGGGCCATCTGGAGGTGGAGGTGCAGGATTCATGGCTGAGAGGACAGAGCGGTCGCCCTGTGAGGGCCACTCAGGGCAAGGGCTCCCCAGCCTAGCCCGGGAGGCAACGCTCACACGGAACCGCAGCCTGAGGCTGTGGGTCACACACACGGCCCCTGCCTGGCCCTAATTCTCCTTGTAGGCATACATGCTTGTGGGGGAAGGGACCCTCTAGTCATAGCTGCAGGGGGCAAACGGCAATAGGAAAGACAGTGAGGACACAAGTTTTCTTCCCAAACTTCAGCCCAAGTCTGATGCGGAATACAGGTAACAGTCCGTCAGCCCTGAGGGAGCCCATGCTGTGCTGGGAGGAGTGGATGTGGATTTTGAAAGAGATTTAAACATACTTCTTACGTACACCTTTTTTTTTTTTTTTTTACTCTCTTTTACACCGCTGACCAAAAATACTATTTTGCCTGGGAAAAAAAGAGTCCACTAGTTTTTCATGAATTTCGTTAAAACAATCCTATGGTTGCAAACCGGGAACTCAGAGTAGAAGGACCCAGTCCCCACAGGGCAGGTGTTAGAGATAACGACACTGAGTGCACCACATGGACAGAAAGCATCCCACAGGGATGCCAAGATGGCGGAAGGCATCAGAGGAATGCCAGCTGTTCAACCACAGAGTGGGGAGGTCAGGAAACTTGGACCATATTCTGCGCTGGCTAGACATAAAATCAAGACTAATCACCCTGACTGAGCTGGAGAGAAAACTCCATGTAAACTCCTACCAGAATAAGCAGCCAAAAGCTCAACATCAGACTCTGCAAACACCTGTGAAGCCAGGTGCCGCACAACACCACATGGTGCTATTCTGAATGAGGCGGACTGGGACACGGGAACTACAAAGGCACACACGCCTGGAACCGGCACTGGTGACAAAGAAGAGCAAATTGCTGCAGAGCCACTAAAACCTCCCAGTCAGGCCTGTGAGGACATAAGCTTGCAGAAGGGCTTGCCAGCAGACCCCAGACCAGAGCCAGGGAGACTGAGGACCACGTCTTGTTAGCGCTGACAACAGAGGAGAGGTGGGGACTGGTGAGGGAGGAGGTCTGGTGTGGGTACAGGACAGGGCTGCCTTCGAAAGGCTGGGGACTAAAAGATGCAGGGCAGCCGCTGTGTGAGTGAAGTTCAGCCAGAGGAACGGAAGACTGAAAAGTGTATTTCTACCGAGTCTTAGAACATGAGGCAAGTGTATCACCTAACACAATTTTGCATGTTTCCTTTTTAAATAACCAGGATAATGTAGATGCACAAGTCTATCACCAAAATAAAATAAAATAAAATGTTTTCTATGCTACCAACCAGTCGAAAGGGGGAAGGAGCGTGCTCTGAAAACCCAAGGACAGATACCCGTATCATGGATCTTCTTCTTTACTGAAATGCTGGCCGCAAAGCACTCATGTTTATCACTAAGATGCTGACACCCAATATGGACCTGTAGTTGCCCATAAAAACTCACTCAGGTACTAAGACCGGCTCTTCACATCCACAAAGAGGTAAAGGAGCACAAGAAGCAAGCACAGCAGGTGATGGATTTAAACCTGGGTGAAGGGTACATTTTGTTATTTCCTCTACTTTTGAGTTTATTAAGAAATTTCTCTAACAAAAATAAAACCAGTAAGCCTTTGCCATGAGATCCCTGTAATGAAGATGGGAAGTCATGAGAGAGAGACACACCAGCATTCCTGATCGCAGAGCGACCTCAACTCTCTCGGCAGGGACACCGCTAGCCCGCGCTGGCCACACACAGCACTGCACACAGACAAGGACGACGCTGGCAGGCCAACATAGGAAAGGCTGACCTGTCTCTAGGGAAACCCGATCACTTGACCACAACAGCCTGTCCCTCCAGCTTTGTGACTCTGCTAATCTGACAGCATCTTTCCTTTGTTCCCAGAAGACCTCCAGTCCGCTTTAAACGGTTTTCTGTCGCACTAATCGGACCCTGCCTTTCCCTCCCACTTCCTTTCCTGGTGCAGACTTCGCGGCCGCACCCTCTCACAGGTCACCCTCCTCTTCCATCACCATGCGAACGCCGTACCTCAGCTCTGTCATCACCAGTAATGGCACCACCATCTCCTAAATCCGTCCCAACCACCCACTCTCTGACCACCTGGTGCTTCGTCCCCCGCCAGCCACGCCTCCAGCGACCCTTCACCGCAGACTCCCAAGCACGAATCTTTCCATCTCAGTGAGAGCTCCTCTCCCGCATTCACTGTGAACTCCCTGTCGCCTTCTCCCTGTCACACCATTTTAATAACCCCCTGACCTTCTTCAATCAGTTCTCCACCTGCCCACGCAGACACCGAAGCAGCTGAAGGATGCCCGGCTTTACTGGATCCATGATGACAAAGCTCCAACCTCCTGGGCACCAGGCCTCCACACACTCCTCTGGAAGTCTCCATTTCACACTTCCCAGTATTTCCAGTTGCTGCTTTGCAGTCCTAAGAGCAATGTCCCTGGTACTCTCCTTTCTCCTCAAATCTCCCGTGTCTCATCCACCTCCCTCTCTTGGGGCTGAAAACCTGCCACAGTAACTGAGAAAACAGAAGCACCCTGACGGCAGTGTCCTCGGCCTCCCGCAGGCAATCGGCACCGGCCGCCTCGGCACCTCGGCTCCCTGCCAGCCCCCCACCTCCTCCCTGCAGACAAGCGCCCTGAGCCTCACAGGCCAGCCCTTCCCCTTGTGCGCAGTCAGCTCTTCCTGAGGCCTCTTCAAATTAAATCCTGCCATCATTCTCTTTGCCAGCAACCATCTTGTCCTTCCTACTGGTTCATTCCCACACAGACGTATTTCTAGACCCCCTTTCTGAAGCAAACTTCTTTGGATCCTACAGCCCCACCCCACCTACCAGCCGAAATACCCGCTCTCCTTCACAGCAGAACTTCTTAGGAGCTTCACACGCTTCACATTCTCTTGGTCAGGTCTCTGCCTCTGCCCTCCCCTGAAAACCACTCTTACCCAGTCCGCTATGAGCTCCGTATCGCCAAATCCGGTGGACACTGGCCTCATCTACTCGATGGGACCATATGACACACTCTCCGCGGCTTGCACCGTGGGCCCTCGCCAGCTGTCCTGCCCCCTACTAGCCACTCCTTGTTTCCGTTACTGGACACTCCTCCTCCTCCTCGGCTGGACTTCTAAAATACTGGGGTACTACAGGGCACCACTGTGAGATCCCCTTCTTCCCGAGTCTATAACCGCTCTTCAAGTAACCTCACCCAGTCACACGGCCTAAGACGCCATCCTGAGGCCGGCTCCCAAGTTCCACCTCCAGCCCAGGACCACATCACCAACAGCACCCCAAACCCAAGCCTGCAGCCGGCTCCTCCCTCACTCCATCCCAGAAGCATCCACGCAGGAAGCCACCTCACTTCCTCTGCCCCGCATCTGCCTTCCTCCATGACTTCTGTCCATTGCCTGGCCTTGTCTCTGCGGCCACGGCAGCCACAGCGGCCGAGCTCAGACCAAGTCCATAGCTGCTTAGTCGGCGATGTCTTAGCTTCACTCCTGCGCCTCCACAAGTCGTCAGCCCAACCGTTCAGAAAGAATGAAACCAGGCCACACCCCTGCTTCAACCCTCCACTGCTCTTTCAAGTACGTGCTCCTCTGGCCAGGGCACACGGGGGACACCCAATCTCACCCCTACACCCTCTTGCACACCGCACACCACCTCACTGGTCCCATTTCCAGTCTCCAAACTCACCAAGCCTGTTCCCCCTCAGCGCTTCAAACGCTCCCCTGCCCACGCGTCTCCCTGATGCTCTGGAGCTGGCGTCTTCTCAGCAGTCGGGGCGTCTCAGGGGGCGGCGCTCCATCAACCACGGCAGACTGACTCACCTCCTGCCCTGCGGGCTCTCTCAGCACAGCGCTCTGCCGGGGTTTCTCCCCAGTCCCTCTCCAACAGCCGTCTGAGTCAGTGTGTGCATTTAAGGATGCATTTCCTCGTTTGTTGTCTTCCTCTCCCTGCCTCTTGAGTGCCAGCACCCAACCAGCAGGAGCTCAGAGAACAGCGAATTTACTGAACATCTGAGCCTCTTTCATCTCTCTGTGTTCCACAGGGCACCAAGCAACAAATGTTTATCGAGTGTGTGCGCCCTGGGCAGCGAGCACGAACACTTAGTCCCTTCCTGTGTGGAAGTTACCATCTCTAGCAGGGAGGCAGACATCATCAAAGACATCCACAAGAAATGTAAAACCCAAGCTATGCTAAGTGCTTGCTACGAAGCAGCCCTGGTCAGGAGGGTAGGGGAGACCACCCCAAAGCAGCAAGAGCCGGGAGCTCAGCTCGACAGGAGACAGCTGACCACAACAGACTGTGGGAGGGATTAAGGCCTGTATGAGAAGGGACAAAGCGCCCAGAAGGGACACAGGGCGTGGGGAGAATGGGGAAGATGACACAGAAGTCACAGGTCTTATCTTTGTTCTAACTGCAATGCAAAGGCACTGAAGTGATTAGTTTTTGTACATTTCTTTCTTTTTTTTTTTTTTTAATTTTATTTATTTATCAGAGAGAGAGAGGGGGAGAGAGCAAGCACAGGCAGACAGAAATGGCAGGCAGAGGCAGAGGGAGAAGCAGGCTCCCTGCTGAGCAAGGACCCCGATGTGGGACTCGATCCCAGGACGCTGGGATCATGACCTGAGCCGAAGGCAGCTGCTTAACCAACTGAGCCACCCAGGCGTCCCAGTTTTTGTACATTTCTAAATGGGAATATCACACTTGTGTTTTAATTTTTAAAAAATACTTTATTTGAGAAAGAGAGAGCAAGAAAGGGATGAAGAAGGGCGCCTGGGTGGCTCAGTGGGTTAAGCCGCTGCCTTCGGCTCAGGTCATGATCTCAGGGTCCTGGGATCAAGCCCCACATCGGGCTCTCTGCTCAGCAGGGAGCCTGCTTCCCTCTCTCTCTCTCTCTGCCTGCCTGTCTACTTGTGATCTCTCTCTGTCAAATAAATAAATAAAATTTAAAAAAAAAAAAAAGGGGGTGAAGAGCAGAGGGAAAAGTGGACTCCCCGCTGAGCAGGGAGCCTGACACAGGGTTCTATCCCAGGACTCTGTGACCATGACCTGAGCTGAAGGCAGATGCTTAACTGACTGAGCCACCCAGGCGTCCCCACACTTGTGTTTTTAAATAGAAAACTGTAGCTAAAGTAGAGTTGACAGGTGAGTGGGAAGCAGGAGTGCTTGGGGGTGAGTATGCTAGAGATTACCTCAGTAGCCTAGGACAGGAAGGGTGGTAACCTGATCAAGAGATAAAAAAGAAGTGGATGATTTTAAGGCACATTTAGCAAAGAAAAATCGGTCAGATTAGTGGACTGAACCCAACAGGTAAGGGAAGATGAAATGCCAAGGATGACCCCTAAGCTCTCAGCCTGAATAACATGGTGGAGGTGGGGCCATTCATCAAGACAGGAAACACTAGGAAAGACCTTGGTTTAGAGACGAAGAACAGGACTCCAATTCCAGACATCTGTTATATCCAAGAGCAGATGTCCGCACTTGATAAGATGCAAATCTGAGAGTCATTAACATGTAGAGGATTAACTGAAGCGGGAGTTTGGAAACTCGGGAGGAAATGCCAGGTGAGGAATAAAGAGGCCCCTCCAACATTAAGAGAACATCCTGCACGATTCCACTCGCAGAGTTCAAAACAGGCAGTTTAGTCTACAGTCTTAGGAACAGAGAGGGCAGGAGTTATGACTGGAGAGGAGCACAGGAGGTTCGGGGGTCCAGGCCACGTGGCTCCATAAGCGGAGTGCTGGTTTACCCAAGTCTGTTGACTTCAGAGCTGTGAACCTTCATCATGCTGTACCCTGCAGCTCGTGACTGTAGTTACGCTGCTGGGAAAACTTCAGGGAAGAAATAGAAATGGGAAGAATTCCCCTGAAAGGGAAAGGCGAAGTATGGGAGAAAAGAAATCCTGGCAAGGGCCCGTGGAGAATTAAGAGTGCGCCCATGAGGAGGAAGGCCAGCCCTCCACTGTGGCGGAGGGGTTGGCGCATGGTGGGAGAGCACAGGAAGGTGCTCAGTGAGCAGGAAGCAAGGCCGTCGGCAGGAGAGGGAGAGTGGGTGCTTGACTGCTTGGGGGCACAGAGAGGGCCCCAAATGGTTGTGTGAAGGGTGGGAGAGTGGAGTGACCAGAGAAACACGCGAAGTGGTCATGGCTTGTCACCCAGGTGCTGTGTGAGGAACACAGATGGATGAGTGTCTGCAGGACTGGATTTTAGCCAAATGGGAATGATCAGAAGACAAAGCGGCTGTCTGCCTGAAAGAAATCATCACCTAGTCCAATAGAAATTTCGGCCTTGGTTTGCTGACAGGGAAAATCATAAACCTTCCCAGGTTTTCATGTCAACAACTTCAACTGAGCCTTGAGGGCTGCTGGAATGCCCGTAACCTTTCCCACTTTCAGCCTGCTCTGACTCCACCTCTGCCCCCACTGCCAGCAGCCGGCCCCCATGCCCCAGCTCGCCACTCCTCAGGGAGAAGACAGAGCGCATCAGAGCACTCCCTCCTCTCCCACCACCAAAACTCAAACGCACACACACTGCCCAGTTTCAGTGCTTTCGTCTCCTTTTCCAGGGGAAGAAGTGCCCGTGATCCTGCTCACCCTGCGCCCCTACACCATTTCTCTCTGGACATCAAATGAGTTGTTCTTTTTTCATCTTGAATGTATTCTCTGAAATTCAGACTGCTGGCTCAGGAAATCTAGTCATTTGAAAATAACTACACAATTACTTCGTCAAGCGAAAATGACCTCTTGTTTCTGAGAAAATACAACTACTCAGACTATAAGAAACTTAGAAAGTATTACTGGTCCTTCTAAAATTTTAGGCCTGCAAGACTTCCTATAAAGCATGAAGGACAAATAATCCCACTCTGTAGTAGCAGACCCTTTCCTTTGTGGGTTACATCTATTTCAGTAGAGAGCAAATGAACTTCCCCTCCAGAACTAGATGTCAGAACGTACAGGTAACAGTTTTTTTCCTCAAAGGGACAAGGACACACTTTCTAGGAAGGATAAACACAAAAGAAGAACAGGAAAGAGTGGCACCTGGGTGGCTCAGTGGGTTAAAGCCTCACCCTCGGCTCAGGTCATGATCCCAGGGTTCTGGGATGGAGCCCTGCATGGGGCTCTCTGTTCAGTGGGGGGCCTGCTTCCCCCCTTTCTGCCTGCCTCTCCGCCTACTTGTGATCTCTGTCAAATGAATACATAAAATTAAAAAAAAAAAAAAAAAAGAAGAACAGGAAAGAAAGTATGTCTATGCCTCCACACTCACCCAAAAATCACCACCACCAACTGCAGTGGGCTGGAGTGGCCATGGGATGAATCTTCCTGACACGTGTGCCGCTGGCAAGTACATCGGGGGTCTGGAGAAGGCTCTCCAGCCCAGACAGTCAGCACTAGCTCAGACGGTGACACACTAGACTAGGGACTGTGAAATGTAAGGATCCAAATCAACTTCTAGGCACCTTAATTACCAGGAAGTATTTGAGAACAACCTTTTGTTCCCAGTTCACCTACCAAACGTTGGCTCAGGCCATGTTTAGTGTCTGCTGTGGCAGTGAGTCTCCACCTGGAAGCAGGCTTACAAGAAAAGTGTTTCTGTCCCAGATGCTGAACTCTTCGGTGGGGTCAGAGCACGCATGTATATAGGCACAGGTTCTATAGACAGTCAATTTACTGAGTTCCCAGTATTTGTCGGGCACTGGGCTAAGCTCTAAAGAATCCTATGATGAACAAAACAGTCACGGCTTCTGCATTCATATGGTTTACAGTCTAGGAGGGGAACCTGACAGGTCCAGCATCACATGACCTGTGCTGTCACAGAGGCTCACACCCGTGGACACAGATGCCTGAACAAGGGGCATCCTAACTAGTCTCAGCACGACAAGACCTCTAATAAACTCTACATCATTTTTTTTTTAAAGATTTTATTTATTTACTTGACAGAGAGAGAGATCACAAGTAGGCAGAGAGGCAGGCAGAGAGAGAAGGAAGCAGGCTCCCTGCTGAGCAGAGAGTCTACTGCAGGGCTCGATCCCAGGACCCTGAGATCATGACCTGAGCCAAAGGGAGAGGCTTTAACCCACTGAGCCACCCAGGTGTCCCACAGACTCTCCTTCTAAACTGAAATCCAGAGGACACATTGAGTTAGTCACAAAAAGGAGGAAGGCAGAAGATCCAGCCGAGGGAATGGCAGGTGTCTGGAGACAGTCAGGATGACAAACACTAGCAAGTGAAAGCTCCACACAAAGAAGGCAGAAGGCAGGGCAAAAGCAGGAGTCACACAACAACAGGGTCCTTCAAGCAACAGGAACACTTTAAGTGCTAAGGACTTTTTTTTAGGACTTATTCTTGAGAAAACATAACTGTTACAGTTGCAAGACACCTGTGCAGTAGTGGTCCTTCCTATAAAGCAGAACTCCATCTTAAGAAAAACAGGGAGGCAGGGGCACCTGGGTGGCTTAGTCAGTTAAGCATCTGCCTTTGGCTCAGGTCATGATCCTGGGATCGAGCCCCGCATCAGGCTCTCTGATCAGTAGGGAGCCTGCTTCTCCCTTTGCCTCTCCCTGCTGCTCCTCCTGGTTGTGCGATCTCTCTCTCACTTTCTGTAAAATAAATAAAATCTTTTGGAAGGAAGGAAGGAAGGAAGGAAGAAAAGCAGGAAGGCGTGAGACCGCCAGGGTTCCGAAGAGGGAGGGAAGGATGGAATTCAGGCACAGATGAGGGGTGAAGCATGGTAAAGGGCCCAGTGGAGGTTGGAACACCAAGTTCCACGAGGACATTAGCTTCTGAGTGGACTGGTGTGCAGATGCATTTCTACTAGGAGGTGAGTCTGGCCTTAGTACTCCTCCTGGAAATGCTAGTTCAGTTTCTGGAACAGGGAATACTCTCTTCCAATGTGGTTTCTAAAAACCGTGCAAAGATTTAACTTAGAAGTTATCACTGCACTCAACATGTCTTTTCCCTTAGAAATCCACACTGTCTGTGAGTCTCCCTTCCACTGGAGTCCAATCAAAAATCAACAGCCGAATCCCTACCTCCTAATGACAACACCAAATGCTGACATTCATTCTAGCATGAACTTGTCAATGTCAGGATGGGTTAACCAGAACTCTGCAGAAGAAAGTGTACTAGGCTGAATAAGGTCTCCCAAAAATTAATGTTCACCTCAAAACTCAGGGTGTGGCCTTATTTGGAAATAGGGTCTTTGCAGATGTAATTACTTAAGATGAGGTCATATTGGATTGGGGTGGGCCCTGAGTCCAACGACTGGTGCCATTATAATAGAAAGGAAGAAGAAATTCAGACAGACACACACACACAGGGGTTAGAAAGCAGTATGGAGACAGAGGCAGAGATTGGAGAGACGTGTCTACAAGCCAAGCAGAGGATTGCTGAGAATCACCAGAAGCTAGAAGAGGCAGAGGATTCTTCCCTAGAGCCTTCAAAGGGAGTACAGCCCTGCTGATACCCTGCTGACACTCTGATGTCAGACTTCTGGCTTCCAGAATAGAATACATCTCTGCTGGTTTAAGCCGCCCAGTTTGTGGCACTCTGTCACCGCCACAGGAAGCTACAGCCTAGGAAACTTCTAGCTCACGGATATTAACACAAGGACGAGGAATCCTTTCAGTAACATCTTTCCCTCCACTGATCTCTGTCAGGCCCGACAGACACACAATGGGTCTTTGTTTATTCTTTTGGGATGTTGAACGGGGCAGGCTTCTTTCACACTGATCCAAACCCTTTTCACTCGGCTAAAAACCTGGAGTCATTTCACCTTTGCTCACTTTAGAAGAATACGAGCTATATATTTCATTCACATTCTTTTACTCAAGAGATTACATTTCACAGAAAAATCCTTTCCACCAGTTCCCTCTTTGTTTCAACTTTCATCTATAAATGGTACATTTGGTTTTCACCTCTCACCAAAAGTTTCACACGTACGTTTATGCGTGTAGACAACACACACACACACACACACACACACACACACACACCCCGGTAGGCAACATGGTAAAGGAGAGTGAGAATAGGTTTCACCTCTCACCAAAAGTTTCACACGTACATGTGTGTGTGTACACATCCACACCCTCCCCCGCAGTGGGCAACATGGTAAAGGAGAGTGAGCATAGGTTTCATAGCAGACCAGCCTGAGAAGAACATAGCCTGTATCTACTGTGAGCTCCGGGGCCTTGAGAAGAGCTTTAAGCCATTCTTAGCACTACCAAATTACGGTTTTGTGTATGATGGGAAAGAATACTTTCTTAGAATAAAATTTTAAAGTCTCAAATCAAAGGGAAGTGGGTAGGAATGGAAAAGAATGTTCCATCTGGAAAGAAGATAAAATTCAGTCAGGGAAGACTTTATAGTTGAAGCACAGCTTCTGCTGTGGCCAACAAGTCACAGGAGCCTCTCCGCAGTGCCTGGCCAGTGAGGGAACATGGCCCATCCCTGTACAACCAAGACAAAGCCTGACCACGAGTCACGGAATGGAATCGTCTGGGGTGCCCCACAGTATGTGCATGCAAGACTCCCATTCACTTGGCCACGCCACTTCCCTTCCCACAGCAATGATGCTCTCAACATCTCCCTAGCTCACCATAAACTATGTCAAAGAATCACCCAGGAGAGAAGCCAAATACTAGGTACCCTCTAGCGGGTCCAGAGTACAAAAGAGTTCCCGTCTCATCCACAAGGCCTCATTACCAGAAAATACTTTAAAAGGAAAAAAGACTCCACTCTTCCTCTACATACGTCAAACCATGAAAACGTACCATCAACCCAGCAATTTGTCCTAAGAGCATTCTACCTCCAAGACCTTGATTCCCCAAGCACCCCAGCACTCTGCATCCACAAGAGGTTCTCCCCAACCTCAACCCTCCCCTTAAAATGCTCAGCTCACTTAAAGCTACCTTTTACCCCAAGAAGCAGAAATTCCTGCCAACTTCTGTTGTATTACAAAATACACACTTTGTAGCTTTCCCAAATTGAGCAAGTTATCTAAGTCTAAAACTCAATTTCCTCAAATAAAAAGAGAAATAATACTTCTACTTCTATCGCTTAGGGTCATCACAAAAATGAAATAAGACAATGCACAAGTCAAGGCTCGGTAAATACTGTCTTTTTTCTTTCCTCCATCTGCCTGCCTGCTAAACACAGGGAGTGTGCGCGGCTAACTGCTGGCGGCTTCAGGAACTCACACTGCACAGAGTCACGTAATCACCTCCCAGCCGCCACTCCCTTTCCAACTGTACTGTCGCTTCCTGCTAGAGCTACCTCGCCCTCCTAAGTAGCACTGAGGGTCATTAAATCTGGGTGCTCCACCCTCCCCCTGTGAAAGCCCACTCCTCAGGACTCCCCAACACTATTCAGCAGTCTACGTACAAGGACCAGACCTGAGCTTGCCCCAGACTTTCTCTCCTAGTGCCCTGAGGAGTAAAGAACGGAGCTTCCACGTGACCCAGGGATGGTGCCCAGGACAGATGTTCAAGCAATTCCTACTACCATGACCCTCTGGGCTACCAGGCTCTTCGTCTGGCCTTCAATACTATAATCCCTTCTTACCTTAATTTAGCCAGAGCCCTTCTCTGCTGGTAACAATTAACCCTAACTGACAAAGAGCTCTAAATAGCCACCACCAATCTGCACCCACCTCAGTTCTCCCTCTCCAAAGCTTCAAGAGACTGGGATCAACATTTGCATCCTAAAGTAACTGCCTGTGGAAAAGGAAACTTGGCTCTGGAAACTTGATTTCAAAAAGGGATCCATAGACCAGCATTATCAGCCTGGGAACTGGTCAGAAATGCAGAACCTCAGGTCCCAACCCAGACTTATTACTCAAAAACTGCACTTTAGCAGGATCCCCAGGGGACTCTAACCTGAGACTCGAGCACACAGTGAAGCTTATGAAGCAGTGACCCAGAGGATCAATGTAGTTCTTTGCAAGTGCTTGGACAATATCTCATACTCAATGTGAAAATGTTGTTTGTAAACTGTAAGAAAATAAAAAGACCCTACTTGACTTCTAACTCTCCCCAAGAGGACAGGGCCTGACAGTATTATGTGGTGGTTAAATACACAGTGGGCCCGCAGATCACTGCCCAAATCGTATTCCTATCACCATCAGTGTGGTCCCAGACCCTTTCCCAAACTACCAGAGCACCAGCTTCCTGTCTGTGAAACAGGTCTGCAGACCTACCTACTTAGATCACTGGATCTGCAAACAGTCCATTGTCTTCGCCGCCTTCAGCATAACAGATTCGTCTCCCTAGTTATGCTCCCTGTTCATACAGTTCCTAACTACATGAGCTCAGCACCCCCTGACCTAGGGTCATGCTTCTCACAATCTGTAGTAATCATCTCTGTTGATTAATGTCCGTCTAGACATGGGCTCCATGAAGGCAGAACGGAATCCATTTTGCTCACCACCAGGTCACGAGCATATAGCGCTATGCTCATCTCACAGGACACAGCCAAGTGTTGTTGAAGAATAAGTAATCCAGGTGAGTGTCCTGGTCAATGGCTTCAGGTTTTATTTAAACCCTGAGATGGGGAAAATGCTATGAAGATAAATATTGGCTACAGAATGACAAATTCTTTTCCCTAAAGATTCCTCTTTTACCCAATTTCCTAGCTCAGAATACGCTGGGTGTGCTGCGGTAGCCACCTCTTTCCTTCTTCCTTTTTCTCTATCCCTGCCCTCTCCTTCCTCCCACCCAGAAATTTTTAAAGCATGCTCTAAATTGTTTACGTCACCCTTCACATCTTACTCACACCAGGTCTGAGGCTCTTCATACAACATGCTAAGAGCCTAACACCTGGCCCAGTTCATCTGAATACTGCACTCCAGCAGGGCACGAGGGCAAACACTTTCGGGCATCAGGCAGGTAGTAAAAATGTGGGCAGCTGTCCACTTTGAGACATCAGGGCCTACTGGCCCATCCTGGCTTCTCTCCCTTAAAGGCATTCAAATCCTTACAAACAAGAAGACATCAACAGGCTGAAATCAGGCCAAAAGCCATGAGTCCCCTGCAAAAACAAAAAGCAAAAACACTAACTTGTGAGCATGGGATATGGAACAATCTGCCCAGCCTCTTAGAAAAAGTCATCTCAGTCCTTTCCAGTTATTATCCTAGACCAACAGTTCTTAAAATTTTGTCTGAAGGCTCATAAGGGTTCCAAAACCCTTACAAAACAACATCAAAATGATTTTCAGAATAATACAAAGACACGGGTTTTTTTCACTGGCTTTAGATCTGCGCTAAGGATGTGAAAGCATGTGTTGGTAACACTACAGACTCCTTGGCTCCTCACGTGAAACCCTAAGACAAGAGAGATCAAACACTGCTCGCGGTCTTCAGCCTTCATCTCTGTGAACTCAGATTAAGAAAAAAATAAAAGCTTCACTTAAAAATACCCTTGAAAAAGCAATAAAAATAATAAAAATATTAACTTTATTAAATCTAGACCCATTTATTATGCTTATATTAAATACATATACACATATTTTTTAAACTTCTATTTACCATGTCATGTTTAAAATGGGGAAGACAGCAGGTTGCCTAGCAAAGTACAATGGCTGCCTAAGGAAAAGGGAAGAGCACTTACATAACTGAGGTGCAACCTCAACTAGCCTTTTTTCTTGACAAAACGTCATTTTCTACTTGAAAGAATGACTGACAAACTGGTTATGCAGACTGAGATGTTGGGCCCACATTTTGGGTATAGGAAACCACTGACGGTACGTTGCCAGCAGTCAAATCCAAACTTTCAAGTGAAAAATGGGATTTTAGGACCTGTGTGTCTGCCACCATGAACTCTATAGCTTTCCAATATTTGAAGACTTTTCCATCAAGACTAACAGTGATCCTAAAAAATGTGATTTTTTTTTATATTACATATAATGAAATGTGTGAACATTTGCAAGATCCGTGTAACTCAGTGAATCAGTATTTTCCAAATGACCAATGTGTTAGTTAATAAAATCATCACAGGTAAAACATCTGTTCGAAGTCCAAGAGAGACCAATAGGTTTTACTCTATTAGAGTACAAAAAGTTCACTGATAATGGTTTCCGATGATGTTGCAACTAATCTTTACAAACCGACCACTTGTCGAGTTTTAGTGTTGTACACAAATGAACTACAATTATCTGAAAAAGCTACCAAAATCCCATTTCCAACCATGTTATCTGTGCGAGGCCAGATGTCTTCAAGCTACTTCAACCAAAACAACAAACTCAAAGAGTCTCTGAATACAGAAGGAGATGCCTTCAACTTAAGCCTCATTATGAAGAACACTTGTGAAAATGTAAACATTGCCACTCCTCCCACTACACGTTTTTAGGGGGTTTCTTTTTTAAGACAATAGCTGTTTTTCATAAAAATGTCATCTGTGTTAACCCATAATGTCTTTATCCTTTTTAAATAAATTAGTTGAATATTTTTGAAAAATTTTGGTTTTCATTTCTATTTATGGCAAATGTCAATGCCTCTAAACCACACGAACAAAAAGCTCTTTGGGGTCCTTAGTAACACATTTTTAAGTGTAAAAGGATTCAGAGACCAAAAGGGAGTTGAGATTCCACATTAAACATTTTTATTTTAAAGCCTGAAAGTACATGAACAAATGGTAAGGGGAACACTTGTGTTAGTAATTTCCATCATCAGCCATTGTTATTACTGAAGTAAGAAAAACGCCCCCCATGCTCCTCCACAATAATTCCAAAGTCAAGTTTTACACGAGAACTAAAAGATGAACACCACAGGAAATAACTCTCTACACAGAGAGGCGTTTTATGAAGGATTCAGAAATTAACCCATTAGGAAGCAATCCACTCGTGTGTTCCTGTAAGACCTTGATTTCCAGGTCCAAGGCCGCAAAATTCTATCATGTTATTCCCCCTGGACATAATGGATGCCCCTGTTCGTGGAGAGAGAGCATGGCACATATTCCCAGCTTGGTTAGGAACTCCTCCTCCTCACAATTATCAGGAAGTGCCAGAAATCAACTCCATCAGATATTAACTTGGCAGTGGTACAACTCCAAGGGAAGGGATAGCTCTGCTTAGCCTTTTTCTACAGGCTTTGGCACAAAAAATGTAAGCGGAAAGGCCATTTAGGTCCCTGGTGCCTGCATGCTGCCAAGTAACAGGACTAAGAGATTGTTTGTTCTGTTCAAGGCCAGAGGTCTGGGCACACGACAGAAGCAGTACCTACCTCCTCGCTAATCTCTACTATACCTTCCGAAAATGCCGGTCTACAGTACACGTAACAGGCTAGAGGAAGACTTAGATGCTCAGGCCACACAGAGACCCCATCGACTTCCTTTACCTAGCTGTCTGTCTTAGCATGACTCAGTTCCATCAGTCACTTAGAACTCATTGGTTGGACTGTGGAACGCCAAACCCATTCTATTCAGCTTTACCATCACCATCCGTCCTGGAATAGAACATGCCAGTGGCCTGGAAGACACCGGTTCTGGCTGCCCAGGGCAGGCTCACGGTCCCAACAGGCCCTTCGTACTTATACTTCATACTTACTCTAGGACCCCACGGTTCCAGATACTAGAGTTCTTTCTCCTCATTACAGTCCCTCTGCTTGGACCCTGGGCCACCTCAGCGGTAAGAGGTCACAAAGCCCCACTCTGTGAGGTGCTAGCCCTCTCATCGGGAGGCTTCAGAAAGCCTCTGAAGACCAGTCCACCGCGTTTCCCTGAGCACTCCAGAGCGGTCACTGAGGCCTCTGGCTGGCGTACTCCTCGCACTTCTTCACCTGCCCTAGCTGACAACACCCCAGAAGGCCCAAATGCCAGGCCACTTTTCTGAGACGTGCTTCTCACTCCAAGACGTGAACACAGGTTTCCTCACTTCCTGGGGTAACTTCAGCAACCAGAAGCTGGAGGGCGTCAAAGCTGAGAGAGTTTCACCCACAGCGGTCCAGGCAGTCACCCGTAACTGCCGGGTCTAAATCTCCTGTGGCCAAAGCCTTCCACATCAGAATGCGAGCCTCAGGGCATGTTCCAGGCTTCTATTCGCCCAAAGGCCTGTCCGGACACTCAGTATGGCATCCAGTCACTGGAGCACCAGGCACCTTTGAAAGTTGGAGTGACCTCAAAGCAGGGCCCTCCTGTAGTCCATCAGTCTTTGGCCACTGGCTGCCACCCATGTAGTATCCTAGTAACATGCCTGACCAGTGTTCAAGGGCCCCTCTACCTGGCGCTCAAGTAGCAGCTAGCATCTCCTGCATACACTACTGATAACCACTGACCTCGATGACTTATGGGATAATTCCCCACAAAAACAGTGGTAGCGTTTATGTCACTTCTGACGCCCTTCTGTTTCCTTGCCACCAGCTGACTAGAAGAGACTCCAATCCAATGTGACTCCTGAACACGAAGAGAATCCCGGACAATGGCCACTTCGGCCACTTCCCCACTATCTCTTGAGGAGGCCACCTTGTCCCTACCCTTGGCCACTTTGCTACTCGGGGCCCCAAGTACCTCAGCTCCTCCCTTCCTCTGCCCCCCTTCTGTCCTCACCCCTCATTTCTGCCCACACTTGACAAGCCCCACATGTCAAAAGTCTGAGGTTCCCTGACCTCTCCTTCATGAAATTCAAAGGCTAATGATGTGGGCTCTCTGTTTTAATGAGATACAGGGAAGACAATGTTTTCACTTTGTCCCCCAGACAACTGCTTTTCTTATGACTTGGCCTAATGAGTCCTAATGGAGAAAAGGAAAAGACAAAAGAAGCCATGTGTGATTTTTCTCTAACTGGAAAGTACCACAAAGACTATAAAATTAGGTCCAGGGACGGGCAACAGTGTGTGTGGACGGAATGATGCCAGGTTTTTTTTTCTGAGAAGGGTAATTACATGTGTCATTAAGGCGATAAAGGAAGACACAGGTAGCATTCCCAGCTTTCTTTCACCCAAGTCCTCCCACAAAAATGGCCTATGGAATGACACAGCTGGGTGGAGGCCCTAGCTCTAGCCCTTGCTAGGCGATCATGTCTGATCTCAGACTGATCTGTAAAAATATGGATAATGATGTCTATTAACGCTTTGCTGTGATAATTAAAGAAGATGATAAATGTGAAAGTACCTATCAGAGTGCCCACAGCATAGCTGAGGCTAAATAAATACGAGTTTCCTTATCTCCCTCATTTTCATTAGCACATGACACATCCGTCCCTGCCAAGATCACCACCTCACAGGCAAGGGCTTCCTGAGGCTAGAGGGCCACCTCCCTGTAATTAGGGCTCCTCCTCTGTTCACAGTGGAGTGCTGCTTTCTTACCTCCGTGCCTGTCTCCTGTACCTGCTGGTTTCTGCCCCGCAGCTTTTTTCTTGAACCTCGACTCATAGGACTATTTTAAAATGCATCTGACTTCAGTGACAGTGTGGACATACTACTTTTGACTTACAAGTGACTTCAGTGACAGTCCACAGTGTGGACATACTGCTTTCTTCCTGCTCTTCAACTCTGCACACAGAAACCCTGGAGCAATGGGACAGAGGGTGACCCGCTCCAGTGATGGCCTCTATGGGAATACCACATAGAAGGCACATTTATCTTATCCATCTAGCCAATGTGTAACACATACATTAGGAATCATAATGGTTTGGTGGGTAGAACACTGGACTTGCAGGCAAGTCTGAAGCTCATATTCTTGATGTGACACTAAATGGCATTTTGTCACAGGTCATCTGGCCTCATCAGCCTCAGTTTACTCACCGGTGAAGTGTTAAGCCATGCAGATGCTCCCTCTCACTGTCAACTCCCGGGGGTTACATGCCACCCTCAGGAAGGAGGAGCACTGATGGGGGCATCAAAAGAAAGTGCTATCGGGGCGCCTGGGTGGCTCAGTTGGTTGGGCGACTGCCTTCGGCTCAGGTCATGATCCCGGAGTCCTGGGATCGAGTCCCACATCAGACTCCCCGCTCAGCAGGGAGTCTGCTTCTCCCACTGACCTCTCTCCTCTCATGCTCGCTTGCACTCTCTCTCTCAAATAAATAAATAAAATCATTAAAAAAAAAAAAAGAAAGAAAGAAAGTGCTATCTTTCCTGGACACAACGAGGACACCTACAGAGAGTCAAAGCACTCTAAGCCCTACGGAATGTAAGCAAATGGTCTCCTGCCTGATTCATCTGCCTCTCCCTGCCCCTCTCCCTTTGGCTGTTTCTGTTGGATCTGGCTTCCTCAAGGGAGCAGTCTTTCACAGCTGAGCCCAGAGACAACTTCAGCTCTGAGTACAAGCAGAGCTGCCCAGGGGCAGGAAGCAAGCACAGAAAGCTCAAGTCAGACAAGCCCAAATTCTTGGTGACAATGACTCTCTTTATGAAACTTGCTTTCTCCCTGTACTATTGGGTAGTACAGTAGTAAGACCCAAAGGGACAAAATCCATGTCCAGGCCCTGGAGAGAAAGAAAGAGAGACTGGAAAGCTCAAGATACCCTCAGGTAAAGGCAAGGAAATGCCCGGGGGCCACACAGGGCTCAGCCTGGGCAACTAAAGGAAGGACAAAGACACACCGGACCCAGGAGGTCGCAACAGAAACAAAATGTGGGTTTCAGCAAGATCGCCTCAGTGACACCTGGAATGGAAGTGTCACTGTAGTGTGCCAATCAAAAAGTTAGGGATTTGGAATTCTGGCTATTTTCTTAAACATATATTTTTTTAATTGTGGTAAAAAAATGCATAACGAAAGGTACTGCCTTAACCATTTTCAAGTGAACAATTCAGTAGTGTTAAGAATATTCATATTATCGTGAAACTGGTCTCAGGAACTTCATCTTACAAACTGGAACTCTGTCCCCCCAAACAATAATCTCCCCCTGCCAAGCCCTAGAAACCACTAGAGTCTACTTTCATTCTCCATGAACTGGACTATTTTAGAAATCTCGGATTTCTAGCCATTTTCATATCTGACTCACAACTCATAAATTGTATCATTTGGCAAGCCAAAGTAACCTATACAGGGAAGACATATTTATAAAGAAGGCTCACTGAGGAAGCATAAAGTCAAGAGCAGCTGACATCTTGTAGTGAAAGAATCATACAAAGATAACAATAATCCTAAAATAGGATAAGATCTGGCAATTAGAAATCAGGATTCGCATGCACTGAAATTTCTCAATACCCCAAGCTCAAATAGGGACAGGGAATGGTTACAACAAACAATGTAGAACATCATGGTGTTCAGGCTTTTACTTGGTAGGACTGGCACTGATGGGTGATCAGTATTACTTCTAGAAACATATGCTAGTAAAGACTAATACTAAATTTAGCCAGTGGTCTCAGCAAACAGACTTCTATGTTCTCCAGGCAGAAATATGCACAGGACTGAACTAGAAATGCAAAACGCATAAACAATTCATTAGCTAGGCCTGTGACTCCGGTTCCTGATGCAGCATTTCATAGGCTAGGCTAGAGCCCATGGAAGACTCCTTTTCCCTTTATCAGTGGTAACCTTGAGCTTCAGGTCACAGTAAGTACTATCATGAATAGAAGAAACGGATAAGATACTAGACCTGTACCTTAAGTCTTACCACCCATAATAAAGAAGACTGGCGGAGGGTACCCCAGTCCAGCATAGGACAGAACTAAGCCAGAAAGAGATACAAAGACCATCTGTGACTCTATTAGGCTTCCACATAGGGCAGTCGCCTGCAAGTCCATCAAACACAGAGGGGGAAAGAGAGAAGAGGGCGAGCTAGGTGGGCCCTTCCATGTAGGAGTTGCCCCAGTCTTACACTCTGGCCATGTACAACCAACAAGGAGAAAAATACCACCCATCCCTGTGAGCTTAACATTTTAACTAGGCACAGTGACTAGGCCAACTGGAATAGAGGCCACTGAAGGGCCCTTACCTGACCAAATCAATTCTCCTTATGTGGCAGGGAAGTAAGATCAGGGTTAGGAGAAACCCAGAAGCTGAGAAGTTAGCCTTTATTGATAGGGGCTCTCCTTTCTTTTGCTTCCCAGCTGTGCATGGGAGTGATGTAAAAGCTTATGATGTGTATGAACCACAGAGACCCAGACTGCATGTTCCACTGGAATATTCTAGATTTCAGCAATGACCAAATAAAGATAAACAAATACCTATCCTTGTCTCCTTGAGTTGAAGAGGACGAAAAACCATTAAAAAATTATCACAAATTTGGGGCGCCTGGGTGGCTCAGTGGGTTAAAGCCTTTGCCTTTGGCTCAGGCGTCCTCAGGATCCCAGAGTCCTGGGATCAAGCCCCGCATCGGGCTCTCTGCTCACTGGGGAGCCTGCTTTTCCTCCTCTCTCTCTCTCTCTGCCTGCCTCTCTGCCTACTTGTGATCTCTCTCTGTCAAATAAATAAATAAAATCTTTTTAAAAAAATTATCACAAATTCAAAGGCTCAAAAGGACATAAAGGAAAAAAACGCTTGGCTGGAAACAATGGCATTCAGAATCAAATTCACACAATGACTTAAAACCGTAAGTCAAGGGTGAGAGGATTTTCAGAAAATCGTATTTAAGGAGAAGCCTATTGCTGTTCAGGCTTTGGGAAAAACACCAGAAACTTAAAGAATAACAAACTCCACTTAAAAACAAGTGCTGCTATCTCAGTGAAGGAAGGAACAGTGGGGAGAGAAAAACAAGATGGCTTCAGGTTTCTGGTCTAGAGGCCTCCAAGACAGCAAAGGAAAACAGCATGGCAGAGAGAGACTATAATAATCACAGTTCATGTGAAAAAAAGCAAGCCAGACCTCAGAGGAACAAAGAACTCAAATGGGACAAAGGTGTTTCTGCTGTGTTTAGAGATAAGGAAAGCGCCCAAGGTCTCGGAAATTCAACGCCAGATACAGGCAAGAGTTTGGGGACAACTAGGAGCTTGAGGAGCTTCCTCCTTGTTGAGCCCAAAGGGCACATGCTTAGAAGAAACTCCAGAGAGAGCGCTGGTTTAGAGAAACTTGAGGGGGATTTTCCATCTGGGAAAAAGTAGTGAAACAAGGAGAAAACTTAGCATAGTGACAAGAGTCAAAACCCCCAAGACATTCCAGAAAAAGAGACAGAGGAGGGGCCACAGTGGATGGCTAAAGGGCTTAGGATCCTCAAGGAAACCGAAGAAAAAAGTTCTATATTATTAAAAATTCAGGATCATAAAGTTTTTTGAATAACTGGCTCAGAATACAAGTATCCTCACTTATATATGGGATTCATATAAATGTATGGGATTCGAGGTATATATGGTCAAAGAGAAAATGGGAAAACCTGAGAAACCCTTGAAAGAAGAATCCAAGTTATTAGTTCACTCCAAGCTATTACAGTTAGCCTCTGATAGGAATTTATCCAAACTGAATTTTAGGTCCATAGATATTGGATCCTGGATGTAAGTGACTTGGAAAGGCTGGAATCTGAGTGGGTCTACGATCAGTACTGGTTTTTCACCACTTGTCAGTAAGCCGAACACTGAAGGAGCACAGACTGGAGCCAGGCTGAGCAGGCTGGTACCCTGGCTTTACCACACATTAGCTCTGAGCCCTTCACCTAAGAGGTTAAGAATGCAATTAGCAGAGATAGTGAAGGCTGCTGACCTTGCAAGGTAATCTTCTGAGGTAGTTTAAGCATTAAATAAGTTAATGCATGACAAGGACAGAAATGAGTGCACGGAAATTTGTAAAGGCCCAATAAGGATCAGCTATCATTATCATGGCTTTACTTGTTCCACCTACTACCTCCCTCTCTGTTAGACTCCGTAACTGCTGAGTAGTCTGGCTATAGATTTCAACACCTATTAATTTGCAATTTGTATTTTTTACTAACATATAATGTATTATTTGTTTCAGGGGTACAGGTCTGTGATTCATTAGCCTTACACAATTCATAGTGCCTATTTTTAAATTTGAGGAACACCTCTTTTCCTCGGGAAGTCTGATGACCTATTAAAGGCACTGATCAAACTGCTGCCATGTTGACATTCAGACCTAACATTTAGTTGTTTTAAATTTCATGCATCTGGGGATGCTGCTAAATTACTGTATGCCTATATAGCTTCCTGGATCCTTGGGGGAAAGGAAGTATATGCATGACATGAGGTTAGAATTACCCAACTTTTCTAACAGCTGTCTGAAGTAGCTGTATTATTTTCAGCAGAAATCACTAACATGAGAAATAGAATCCTGCAGATCGTCCTGAATGACCCTGCAATGTCAGAGTCTGAATAAAAGAGGAGGAAAATGGAAAAGTGAAAATGCTTCCAATATATTTAGTGATTTTAGTTTTTCTATGGAAACAAAAGGTTGACTTAGAATGAAGGCTATTAACAGGGCTTTGAAGGGCAGGAATACATTTGGAAGAATTTCAAATGGTTTTGATATTAGGCCAGGTTTTTTCTTCCTTACTGAACTACCCATGCCAATCATGGTGTCTATGAGCCTGCAAACCCTGCCAACAGGAATGGTCTCGGCTTTCAGGGAAGGCCCAGGCTGCAGTGGACCCCACGACCACTCCTCTTCACCTCTCCATTGCCTCTTAGACCAAGTTCAGACACCTGACCCAAGAGCTTAACAGTGGCTTATAACAATAAAAGCAACAACCACGTCAGATTCCCAACCTCTTTCTCAGGAAGCTAAATTCTGAGAATGAGGTGATCAGCCATAAGGTACAGCTGAAAGGTCACGAAGTACACAGGAACCAGAGAGGTCACGAGGAAACAATCTCTCTAAGTCAGAGAAAAGACTGAGGGAGAAGGGAAAAGTAAGCCAGATGCAGCAAGAGGGAAAAGACAAAGCAAAGAGAGCCACCTTGAGAGGTCCCACTGTCCATGGGAAAGACCATGGCTTGTCCCCGAGCCGCCAGAGCTCCTGAGGTTTTCAGTCCAGGTGCGTCCTTGCACCAGGTTTTACAAAATGGTCTGAATGGATCTCTGTTCCTTGCAACAAAAAACAGCTAACTTGAAACAGGTACTTCAGCTCCCCTGAGGATGGATCTTCCCCAGAGGGCAGTTGGGTGCCTCCAACAAACAAGATTCCTGGCCAGTCCACCCTGCCAGACGTGCCTAGACATTCCAGCAGAACAGGGGTGTCTCATCCCTTAGGTGCCCTCAGCAGCGGACAGTCCCTAGGGCTTATGAGCATCTCAAGGGCCTATGGAAATGCTGAGACCTGAAAAAAGTATTTATTGGATCCAAAATATGCGAAGAAAATTATAACATCAAAGTTAATAAATGTTTAAAGTCCTCTACTGGTCAAATGAAGCTTAACTCACAGTTCTGTAAAAGCTAATTTTGTGTGGGACCTGGGTGCAATTTTAATGTCTGCTACATGACATGGTAAAGGCTGCCAGAGAGAAGAGTGTGGAGGCCTTCCATGGTCTACAAACCAGTCCCACAGCAGTGGACATGTCTGGGCTTAAGTTGGGACCTACTCACCCTACCCCTTGTATATGCCTATGACTAAATATTATGCCCTACCACTCGAAACTCAGTACTCTGAACTTAGAAATCACCCTCCCTCCCGAATTTAAACATACTCTAATGCTTCTGATATCAGGAATCTATTTTCTTTCCTTAAAATTTTATAAAACTGAAGATAAGCCTCCTGTTAGTTTTTCCAAAAATGGAAAAATGTTATTCGTGATTGCAAATGGTCCTGCACATTTAAAGGATTCAACTTCTGACACTTTTCAGAATAATCAGTCAAAAGTTGGTCACATGTATTGCCTCTCCTTATACAAGAGCCCCCCTGAGTGTCGCGAACAGACCTACACACTCTCTCCCACTTAGATTCTCAATCTGTTCTCAAAACTATTTTCTAATAGGTGGCAGCATATAAGTTATACAAAATTTAAATCTTATACCTGTAAAAGCGAAAACCAAGTATGACTGTTTTTCTAGAGTAACTGTAACTGTTAACTGGCTGTACCCACAAAAGTCCCCATCTTCTCTCCGGAGTGCCTCTGGCCTGCCGCGCTAGGCCCAGGTCACTCTTCTCACTTCCACGGCTCAGACTAACCCACAATCATCTACACATTCTGTTTCCGCTCCTGGGCACCCTCCTTTCCCTGTCTGCCCCACCCCACCCAAGGCTCCAATACTTCTACATACAAAACTGCTCTCAAAATGGTGATCTCCTTGTTAGACCACTGGGCCACTCCTCACAATTCAGACTCCTGCTTCATCCAAGTCTCTTTGGTCCCCGATCCTGGCACTCATTCACCTCCCCTCAGGCCTTACTGAGGGCAAGGACTGTTTCTTTCAGTCTGATGGGCTAAACACAAGTATCCTAGAAAGGTGTGCCCTGAATCAACCACCTGCTGGGCTCACTGAAGACCATTTCCATGATAATTCCACATTCTCTTGGACCAGTCCTGTCTTCTAGGGCCTGTATTTCCCACTGCCTAAGGAATATTTCCCCATCACCCCACAAAGAATTAAAAATGATTTGCCACCTTCCAAGTCCATATGAAAGGCAACGTCCTCCCTCAACAACTATCTCAGGCTAGTAACTTTAAAGCCAGCTCTCTCTATTCCCAATCCCTACACATCTTTCAACTTTGTCTTCCCTCTGCTTGATTTTCCTCCATTACTTAAATGCAATGCAAAGTCTCTTCTATCTTAAAGAAAACCAGTATTAATCCCACACCTTCTTTAGCTGTCACATACTCTTTCTCTCCCATTTCCCTATGGAAACATCTTAAAGACTTATTTTCCTGATTTCTACAACTTCACTTCCCATTCATTCCTCAACCCACCGCCACACCACTCAAGCTCCTCTTGGCCAAACTCAAGGGCATCTGTAAATCTTTACCTCACTGAACACCACCAACCACACTCATTTGGCTCCCTTCTGCCTCTGCCACATAACCCTTACACTCAGTCAGCCTGGAGAGGTCCTGCTCGTCCATAAATACTGGTATTCTCATGGGCTCCATCTCAGCTCTCCTGTGCTCCCGATTTATATTCACCCCAGTTTAACCATCTAGACCACTGGTACTCCACTGGGGCCGTTCAAGAAAACCATTTTTAGGAGTATGGGTTTAAACCATTCATAATGCCTCCAGAGGGCACTCAAACACTTGCTCAGAAACGTTCATGGATATTTGCACAAAGGTATTAGAACCCAAAGTGAATCTCACAGTGGATAATGACTACCTCTAACAAGATGCCAAACATCATAAAGACTTGTACAACCTGCAGGTTCCCTGATTTTGTGAGCTGGAGGTTTATCACGAGGGTCTATTTCTGTCCCTAACATAGAGATGCAGTAATACTGAATATTGGTTAATTGGAAAACCTGACACGTTTGCTAGCCGACGCCAAGTAATATCAATCAGTGAAATATTCTTAAATCCTATCAACCTTAATCCTAACATGTTTGAAATGGACACCTAAAAATAATCTGAAAGCCAGAGAGACATAATGGAGTTTACTCACAGAAATAAAAGGGGTTCAGATTTTTTTATGAATTGTTTTATCATTTACCTAACAGGCAGAATTTATAATCTTTGGGACAGAGGTTTGCTCTGGCCATAACAAGGGCCGAAAACTCCATGACAATACCATGGTAGGCACTGCAAAATAAGATGTGGAAATAAGCTATGATTATTTTATGAACTTGCGGGTATAAAAAATAAATGAGCTCTAGAATAGCTTTACTGAATTTCCTAAAGCATATCAGGTGACGTGAGAGACACTGCAAATTCCAGAGTTAGAATAAAGGCTTAGAAATGCTTTAGTGAAATTGCAGTGCAAAACAATAAAAAAAAAAAATTACTGCTTTTTAAACTTTAAATGCTCTGACACAACTCCAAAATTAATTTCATTTTTTTGAAAATCTCTTTTCCTCCAATTTCTGTACAAACTAAACTGACCATAGCCACTAGTTATCCACCTAGTTTCACCCGTTATCCCTTCATCATATCTCTGAGCCATTTAAAATGACTGTTCTCACCCATTCTGGGAACTTCCTCCTCAGCTGCCAGGATTCTGCACTCTCACGAGCTCCCTCTGTAGCCGCTGCCTGGCCAGCCCCCCAGGCTCAGGTACGCAACGAGGCAAATCAGCTCCGCTGGCACTGCGACAGTGAACAGTGAACTCTCAGATTCTCTCTCCTGAGAATTTAGAACTGGGAAGTGGAAAGGCTGAATCTGTGAACTGGCAGGGGTTACAGACTCAGGAGAGCCAAGGCAGAGAGAGCAGCTGCAGACTCCTGTCAACTTTCCAGAACTAGTGTGCTCCAGGCAAGAAACCACCTTGGATGCCATGGAGACCTCCTCAGAAATCCCCCTTCACTTAAGCCATTTCAAATGGGTTTTTTCAACCACCAAATGGTCTCTGATGAAGACATGCTCCTTCCACTCTAATAACTTCTTCTGTAGGCACATTCTCCACTACCTTTTCCCTCAATGCCCACAAGATGCAGCTCTGCTTTGAGCTGCTTCTCGTTCTGCCCCACAGGTTCTCACCCACTCCCGTGGCTGCCGCACCAGCCACGCGGCAAGCACACTGTGAATGATTCTCAGGTCTCCTGCCACACTTCCGCTGTAGACTAAATGTGTGCACCACCACCCCAAATTCATATACTGAAACCCAACACCCAATGTGATGGTATTAGAAGTGGGGCCTTTGAAAGGTGACTGGCTCATGAGGGTGGAGCCCTCATGAGGAGATTAGTGCTCTTTTACAAGAGACCCTACTCCTTCTGCCACCAAGGACACAGGGAGAGGATGGCAACCTGTGAATGAGGAAGTGGGCCCTCAACCAGACACTGAATCTGCCAGACCTTGATCTTGGACTTCCCACTTCCAAAACTGAGATGGAACAAATGTGTGTTGTTGTATCTACCCAATCTGGGCTAGTTTTGTGATAGCAGCCTGAATGGACTAAGACAACTTCTAATGGTGAGGTGAGCACTTCCAGCTGCGTGTCTGCCCCTGTATGGGCTGCCTCCATGTGGAAAGGACCAGTTTGTCCACATCAACAGAGAGCACTCCAGTCAGTCATGTACTGACAACAAGAGCACTAACACTCTTCAGAGAAACCACCACCTGCTCAGACTGGCAGAGTCTAGTCCAAAAGACAATTACAATATTACCAAAAAAGTTAAGCTCATGCAATCTTATATAACTCCATGTAACAGGCATCAACGGTCCAGTCTAACCCAGACACGTATTTCCTAATCTTAAACCACTTATAACTCTATAATTATACTCCAAAAAAATTTTACCACATAGAAACACTGATTTTAATAATGAACTTGTGCACAGTGCCCAGTCATTCATGTATCAAAGCATATAGATGCACATAAAATCCTCCTCAGCTAACTACACACCTGTCCTATAAGCCTTTTACACTCAGCATGTCCAAAACCCAATCTGTTATCTCTTCACCAAAGCCAACTATACTCTCAACTACAGGAAATGGGTCCACCAGCCCCTCAGCTGCCTGAGCCAGAAACCTGGTGATCAGTCCCCCTCCTCCCCCCTTCATGAAGGCCTGTCTACTTTATCTCCTCAGTGTCACCTGAATTTATTCTCCCTACCTATGCTGTCTCAGCTGTAATTCGGGCCACTGTCATCTTCTCCTATAAAAGCCTCTAGTCTTGCCTCCCTCTAATCCACTATCCACAATGTAATCTTTCTAAAATGTAAAAGGGACTGCTATTACCCAGCTTAAAGTTCTTCAAAGGGTCCCATTAACTTTCAGGGTAATTTCCACATTTATTCATGTGGTTTTTAAACTTTGAACAATGTTAGTTCCTACTTATCTCTCTCGGTTCGTCTCTCACCACTACCCACTCCAATTCTAGCTCTAGCCAAACCAAACACCTTCAAACTCCCCAGGTCTTAATTGCTACTTCACCTTGACTCCTGTGCTCTCCTCCCCACACTCCTTTTACCTCCAGGCCTTTACACTAACTGTTCCCTTTGTTTACCTTCAGGGCCCACCTCAGATATCACTTCCTCTGGGAAGCAATCCCTCACTTTCACCCCTACACTCAAATTTGGATTATGTGCGAGGTCTTTCCATGTGTTCCCAGAGCCCTTACGTGTCCTGTAATGCACCTCTTCTATCACACTTACTTGGATTTGTCCACTAAAGCACATGCCACAATAACACTTGGTAAGGAATTGAACCCACGTGCCCTGATGATAACCTCGCCTACACTGCATGTTCCCAGGTACCCTGAGCTCCACTCTGCAGGCTTTGCACCGTAGCCATACTCTCGATGCTTCTGCCTGTGGTCTAGCTGGCTAAGCCCTCCTCATCCTGAAAGACTCAGGAAAATACAACTTGCTCCATGACCAAATCTGTGCATTCGAAACACTGGAGTTAGCAAGAAAAGAAATCCCACAGCCCATGTTCAAGTTTCTGCATTTATTCTACAGACAGAATATTTGAAAATGAGAACTACTTTTATTGTGCATATTGCTAGAACCAATTTTCCTCCAAATACTGAAAGCAGCAAAATTCATTCAAATTTATTCCAAATGCATCACTCAAAAATGTTCAAATACTAGTTTTTAGAGTACATTTTAGAGTATGCTTTAACATATGATAGGGCTTGCCTATTTCTAAAAGCGCACATACCTATTAACCACACAACTAACCTATGTCCTATATATACTTTTAAAAGTAAATATTCCAATATAAATGTTAATACATATAATTCTAGAAAATATAAAAAAGGTTTAAATCACAATGCTATATCACCCAAAGTCCATAATTTTTAAGATTTTCATCTAATTTCTTCTAGACACTTCTCCATCATAGGTTTTTGTGGAGGGTTACTGGGATCTTTGATCAAGAGTTTGAATCATGTCACATATGCAATTTTGTATTCTGATTTTCTCCCACTTAACACTGTCATAAGCATTTTAATACATTTTCTTCATAAACATTTAACAACTATATATTATCCAGTGGACATACCACAATTTAATCATTCTCCAAAAGCACCCTAAAAAATAACTCTAGGATATACATTTTTTGTTCTCTCTATATTTAAAAATATGCCTTTGATCAGTTCCTAGATCAGTTGCTACATCAAGGAATATGAATACTTTTCAAGGCTCTTGATACACATGGCCAATGTAACCAAACAGTATGACATTTTCCCCACGTCCTCCTCAGTATGGTAATTTTTTAGTCTAAATGTAGGCCTTTATTAAATTGATAAGTAAGAATCTATAACATCTCAATCACAAAAGTAAATACTCATTGTAAAAAAACTGAAACTCAAAAATATGTGAAATAAAAAAATCAGTCTCTCTTGTTTTTCCCTAAGTCACAATTAAATATTTTCCATGTATCTTTCTAGACTTTTTCTATTTTTATTCAGAACATACACACAAGAATATCTGGGTTTTTTTTATCTTACAAAAAAGATGGAATTAAATTTGTTTTGACTCAACAATATATTCCAGGCATCCATCCAGGCTACGTCAATGCATATAAATCTACCTCTCTTTTTAAAAGCTACATAACGGGGCGCCTGGGTGGCTCAGTGGGTTAAGCCGCTGCCTTCGGCTCAGGTCATGATCTCAGGGTCCTGGGATCGAGGCCCGCATCGGGCTCTCTGCTCAGCGGGGAGCCTGCTTCCTCCTCTCTCTCTGCCTGCCTCTCTGCCTACTTGTGATCTCTCTCTGTCAAATAAATAAATAAAATCTTTAAAAAAAAAAAATAAAAAAAAAAATAAAATAAAAGCTACATAACGTTCCATAGTATACAAATACCAAAATTTATTTGTGGTTATCTCCCATTTTTTATTATAAATGATGCTACAACAGACTTTGCACATACTAACTTATGTTCTCTTGTGGGAATATTACAGATTCCTTGAGGAGAATCTGTTAGATCAAAGCATGTTTTCAAAATTTTTTATAGGCTCTGCCAAATTATTTGAAAAGGTAGATCCAATTTTGTGTTCCCAACAATGTATTAGGTGCCTTTTCCTCCACACCCTTCACTATCTTTTAAATTCTTGCATGAAAGCCCCACTGAAAAAATCTGGTTGTTTTAATTTTCATTTCCCTAATCACAAGTGACACTGAAACCCTCTTCACTGCTTTGACTCTCACTTCTTTGGGAACTACTTCTCTCCTCCATTCATTTCTTAATTGTATCAATTCTGTTATTCTTTAACTCTTTAAACATGTTACAAATTTTTTCCTGTCACCTTGAAATGTCTTTTGTCACACAGAAATGTCAACTTTGATAATGATTCAAATTTATCACTCCTTTCCTTATGATTTTGGGTCTTGGTCTTACCTTAGTGGTCTACAAAAAAATCAGATTTTCCAACATAATATAGTCTCCCACATAATTCCCTTTTCTTCTAGTATCTTTACAGTTGTGTTTGAGTTAGTTCTTTGAGCCAAATAAAATTCATCTTGAATGCGTAGAAATAAAATCTTTCTTCCCATTTATCCCTGCACAGTATATTGAATAATCAATTCCCAACTGTATTCAAAATGCCAACTTTATTCAATCCTAAATTCCTATATATAAATGGGTCTGTTACTGGATTCTACTCTTCCGTGCAATAATTTATCGATGCTTGTGCTCACCATTTAGATCAGTGCAGCATTACAGTATGTTTTAATATCTGGTATGGCAAATCTTCCATCATTATTTTTCCATCTGAAAAATTTCTTGACCATTCTAGCACATTTCCTCTTCCAGATGAATTTTAGAATTTATCAAGTGTCCAAAAATAACTCTCACGTGGATTTTATGTGAAACTACATTAAAATTACAGCTTACTTTGTAGAATATTTCAATGTTTACAATAATGCTTTCCCCTCCAGTAACATGTATGCCTGCCCATTTATTAAGGTTAGCTTTTAAATTGTTCAGGTAAAGGTTTTTCTTTATAAAGCTTTTCTGCATTTGTTTCATTTTTAAACATCTTCTAGTTCTGTTGCTCTTGAGAATCAAATCTAACTTTTCTGGAGGAGTAATTACAAACTATTTGATTATTAGTGACAGCAGACTTATTTGCCCATGTTTAACAAATTATAGCTCTTTCCAATGAACTGTCTGTCCACATCCTGTAACCACTTGTGTGTGGACTTTTCTTATTTTCCTCATTGATCTGAGTTCCTTACATGCTGAAGATATTAAGCCTTCACTTATGTTTGTCACAAATATTTTCCTACTTTGTGGTTTGGCTTCTAATCTTAGGGTTTTGTTTTCCCTCTCTTCTTTAAGAAGTTTTAAATTTTTTTTGTAGTCTAATACATTGATTTTTTTTTTAACTAATAACAGATCCTAACACCCGAGAAATACCAGGACCTAGACCTCTTCCCCTCACAACACCTGCACAGCAGGTATTATTTTCCTCACTTAGAAGATTCTAGTTCAGGTCTGATTGCAAAGTCTTTGTCCACCTTAACACACAGAACCCTCTCTTCCAGATTTTAATATCTACTTCCACATTTTCTTTATGATTTAGGGGGCATTCATGCTGATTTATCATTTACTATATTCCCATATATATTTTTGGGGTGCTGAATAGGTTCTAGAGACCCGTACAGATATTGTAAAGCCAGCATTAACACTGTATTGAACGGGGCTCTATAACATGTTTAATTATCACAAAGGATTTGTGCCACCTCATTACTCATAATTATTCTGTCCAGTTCATCCCACACGGATAGCTTTATGTCTAAACATCACATCCAGGAATATGGTTTGTTTTTTTGTTTAAGACATTCTTATCTTTCAGGATCATTTACAGGGTCCTCCATGCAGACTGCACTTGTCTCAATAAAGCTGTACTTACATGTTTAATGTTTTTTTGTATTGTGATCAGAGCCTATTTTTTGGTTGGTTTTTTTCTTTTCCATTTTAGTTTATGCAGGTTATTTCTGGTGTTCAGAAAGTTATGAATTTTATATATCCATTGTGTACCCACTTACTCAATTTTTCTTTGTATAATGGTTTGTTATTCTCATTTTTGTAGCCAATAGCATCTATAAATACTTCCCTTATTCTAATTTTAGATCCTTACCTCACTCTAATTTCATATATTACTACTTTAATAAAACTTACAAAAGCAATGTTAAATAATACCCAATTTTTAATTTGACTCTGATAACTTTCTGTTAAGTAGATTGTGGATAATTAGCTTAATATTTATGGGTACTTTAGCACAAAAAAACACCTACTTTTTAAACTAAGAAACAAGGAATTTTTTAAAAAATCAAGTATCTATTTTGTCTGCAGTTTAGATGGCAGTTTGAATTCAATGTGAACTCCAAGGAAAAGATACCTCTCTTCCAGACTTCTGAAATGCCTACCTAGTCTCCCCTACTTCTACTCTCCCACCACCACCCCCACATTCTGCATGCAGCAGCTGGAGTGGCTGTTTAAAAATGCAAATCTGATTATGTCATTCTCCTGCTTCAGATCCAACCCTTGCAATGGTTTCCCATTTCACTGAGAATAAAATAAAACATCCTTAACCTGTCCTACAAGACCCTACATGATCTGGCCCCCTGCCTAGCCACACTTCCCTCTCACCCACCAGAATCTATCCACAAGTCATTCTTTCAGTTCCTGGAATGGGCAAAGCTCTCTCTCCCTTCAGGGCCTCCCCACATGCCATTCCCCTGCCTGGAAAATTATCCCCCATCATTCTACGCTAACGCCTACTCAACCTTCAGATCTCAGCTCAAATCTTATTTTTGAAAAAAAAAAAAAAAAAAAAGAAAGAGAAAAAAATATATATATATACACAAAGTCTTTCCTGGGCCTTCTTTTCACAATCTAAAATTTGCTCTCCTTTTTATACTCTCTTATAACCAGTATTACTTAACTTTCCTAACAGATACCGTTTGTGATTATACATGCAGTTATAGGATTGTATCATTTCTGGTTCCCTCCACCCCCATAGATTATAACCCTTAAGAGAACACAAACAAATTGATTATGCTGGCCACACCACAAGCATTCAAATATATTTGAATGAAACAAAAACACCTAAAAAAACCTTAATTGTATCTCTGACATCTTAAAACAATACCCTTTATATCAATCAATATTTAAACTGTTAAGACTCTTTTTGATACTGTCTGCAAATTCATTAAGAATACATTTTACCCCAAGGACATAAAAGCTAACCTGAATCTGATGCTGCCAAAGGAAAATACATACTTAAATTGTATCATTAGGAAACGTTCTGTATAAATATGAGTTTTGTTTTATGTAGCATTCACTTCACTGATACTTTATTCACAATCCACTATTTTATGCCTTATTTTCTAAAGTATGTAAAGCACTAGGAAAAACATGCTTTGTCAAATTCTCTTTAAGAAGTCTAACATATTAATGGTCCTTGATAAAAATTAAAGCAAAATCGCAAATTAAAAGCATTCAAAGTTGGAGATCTCTATTATACTGTAACAGACACATCTGGTCAAAAAAAAGTATAAATTACATTGCAAATAAAAAGTCCTTTTGGATCACAAAAGCTAGTAAAACCAATATTTATATACTTCTTTACATTCTGCAAAGCACTTTCATGTGAAAACCTCATACCACTGAACTCTGTGGAGTAGACAGAGCAGGTATTATCAGCATTTATAGAAAAAAAAACTGAGGCTTTGACTGACCTCCTCAAGGTCAAAGGACTGGAAAGTACTAGAGTCATAATTACATTGGGGGAGGGGTAGCGGTCCCACATGTAAATGTCCTAACCAAAGAGAACTTCCATCCTAGGGGCCTGCGTCTGTAATTAGTGTAGATTTATGCTCCCTTCAACGGAAATTTCATTTCACCAGAGAACCACCACCCAAAGAGCTGCTTTCAATATAAAGTTAAAATTTAAATTGCCACCCATCTGGGAAATAGCTAAATTAACTAGGGGATACCCAAACTATGGAACATGATGCAGCACTTCTCCAACACCAGTTAAGGCATTACATGCTGAAACTGAAAGATAAGAATGCACTAGTACTTGTTAAAACCGTCAAAGATAATGCAAGTACACACAAGGGGAAACATTTTATAAGATCTAGAAAGATACACATGGAACATGTAATAGTTATTATCTCCGATAACTATGGCAGGAGTTGGCAGAGAAAGACGTCAGGCGTGTCTGGGATGTTTTAGTTTTTACCAAGAAAATTAGTTACTCTACCTATTTAAAACTAATCTTTTAAAATTTAAATTAACCTATGGATTGAATAGACAGGTCATTTTTCTGCTCTAAAAGCTGTGCAACTATAAAGGAAGTCGGGGCCTCTCTAAAACAGAAGACAAAACATATCAACAACAAGAAGGAAAAAAAAAAACCGGCACAATCCTGTTAAAACAATGAACCACCTAAAGGTCGCAAAGACGTCTCTTTAAAAAGCAATAACTTCGGGGCACCTGGGTGGCTCAGTGGGTTGAGCCGCTGCCTTCCGCTCAGGTCATGATCTCAGGGTCCTGGGATCGAGTCCCGCATCGGGCTCTCTGCTCAGCAGGGAGCCTGCTTCCTCCTCTCTCTCTGCCTGCCTCTCTGCCTACTTGTGATCTCTCTCTGTCAAATAAATAAAATCTTTAAAAAAAAATAAAAAATAAAAAGTAGTAACTTAAATTATTTTTTTAATACCTAGTCTTTGTTGCAGTAAGACAACCAGCCAACAAACCAGCCCCTGGACGAGTACAGCGCAAGCTCCTCCTAGAGAGATGGAGTTGTTAGAGTTCGGCCAGGAAGGTTTCACAAAGGAGCCGAGTTCTGAGGGAAATGAGAGGTGACTTGGCACCGAGATGCGGGAAGAGTCATCCAGACGGGAAAAGGCCTGGGAGGTGGACAGCGCGAGTTAATCGGCAGCGGGGGACAGAAAGCCAACTGCAGTCGAGTCCTGAAAGGGGAGAGGACTCCTTTGGGTGCGGGAGTGGAGAGGGAGCTCGGCCGCGCGGCCCTCCAGTTTACCTGGCTGAGAATCCGGCCCTTGTTGTGGTCAAACAATGGAGGCGTCCAGCGGCAGCGGCGCTCTGCGCTGGGGGCGCGAAGGGCTCCTCATCACCTGAGCAGGATGCTCGGCGGGCTCTGCCCGGACGCGGGGCGCTCTAAAAGACACAACAGCACACCATGCAGCCGGGCTTCTCCGCGGCGCAGCCCGGCTCCCCGCTCCCACGGCGCGGCCATTACCGCCTCTCCGGGGACCCGCCTGGAAAGGCTCCAAGGCGCGGCTCCACGGGCTTCTGAAGCGGCTTCGCTCCCCCTTCCCTCGGCTCCAACAACAATGGAGCCCGGCTCGGGAGTCCGGCTCCCGGGGGGCCTCCGCCCGGCCTCGCCCCTGCCGCTGCCCATCCCTCGCCGCGCACCCGGCCGCCATCTGTGACCCCCGCGCCCCGCTCCCGGCACGGCGGGCCCGCGCCGGCCGGCCGGCCGAGGCCCGAGGCCAGGCTGCGCTCCGTGGGGCCTTGCCCGGTGCCCGCCGGGCCGCCCGGCTGCGGGGCGGGGGCCGCTGTGACCTTCCCCACCGACGCCCAAGGGCCGGCCCCCGCGCGAGGCCCATCCTAAGTGATGGGCTGTTTTTCTTTTCTTCAGCCCACTCATCCTCCTTCCAACCCCGAGCCCGCTCCCCTTTCGCCCCCCGCCCCCGCCTCGTTCCCGAAAAGAAATAGAGGGACTGCAGCCCGGCCGCCCGACAACTCACTCCAAGTGAGGGGTTGAAGCGCCCCAGGCCGCGGGCTCCGCGCACCCACCCTCCCTCTCCTCAAGGGACACCTCACAGGTGCGCCTCCGAGCCGCGCGCGCGCGCTCCGCACACCCAGACGCCTCCGGGGGACAGCGCGCGTGCGCACGCACGGGGCCGACGAGCCCCGGGGGAGCGGGGGCCGCACGCATGCGCGCCGTCCGGCCCTCGCCCCGGCACCAACCCCCCCGCCCCCGCCCCCGTCGGCCGCCCGCGCGCGCCCTCCCCCCAACCCCCGGCGGGCCCCGGGTCCCCCCCCCCCCCCCCCCCCCCCCCCCCCCCACGGCCCTGCGCGCGCGCTCCCGCTCGCTTGCTCTCTCCTCCTTCCCCGCCCCACCCGGGCCCGCGTTACCCTGGGCAACCGCAGTGCGGCCGCACCTGAGCTCTGCGCCTGCGTCCCACCGGCCAGACCCTCCCTTCCCTGGGTCCCGTCCCCTGCCCCGCCACAGCTGGGGGTGGGGGGGGCGTCGCCCCCTCCCCGCAAAGTGAGTATCGAGCGTCCTCCCTCGACCTGCCCCTCAGACAGACCCGCCGCCGCCCCGGCGCCTCAGCCGTCCGCCCGGTCAGCGCGGCCTGGCCTCGCCGCCCCGGCCCTCGCTCCCAGCGTGCACCGCGGCGAGCGCTCGGGTGGGAGCCGGCGAGATGCGTTCGGCGGGCGGCGCCCACTGACCTCCCTCGGCCGCCCGGCCGGGGCAGGGCCGGAGCCGGGAGCCAGCCCCGCCCGCCGCCCCGCCCATGGGCCGCCAGCCCCCGCAGCCGCCCGCCGGGAGGACCGCGCCGAGGGGGGGAGCCGCCTGAAGGACCGCGACGGCCGCGCCCGCAGGTAAGGCGGGGCCCGAGGTGTGACCGAGTCCAGCCCCGCTCACCTGGCGGTTCCTCTGGGGAAGCTCTGCGGGCGCCGGCGGGGGAGGCGGCACCTGTCGGGACAGGAATTTATTTAGGGTTGATTTAAAAGCCCTCTCTGCAGCGGGTGGGGGTCCTCGCGTCTCACCCCCAGGGCTCTCGGCGGTGGGGAAGGGTGTCCCCTTGAGGAAACAGCGGTGGCGGGGGGAGAGACGAGAAAAGGTGGAAAGGAGGGCAGAAGTGAGGCGCCACGACCCCGCGCCCGCTGCCTGCAGCGTTTTCCAGCCGGTTATGGGGAGGGGGTGCCGTTGCCAGGGCCCCAGTCCAGGCTGCGGACCGTCCGCACCGCGCACCCAAGCCAGTCCGATGGGGCAGCAGCGGCCAGCCCAGGGGCTGCTCCGACCATCCCTGGGGTGGGTTTGTAGGGTGAGGGATCCGCATTGCAGGTGCACCAGGAGCGCCCGAGGGCCTGGCCGTGCTTTGTCTGGGATGCTGGGGGGAGGCGGCCCTCTTCATCCAAATTTCCTTTTTAAATGCGTTTTACCATCCTCTGTACGTTAGAGACCCTCCCCGATAAGTTGCGTTGTCTCCTGTCCTCATAACCCTTTACGTAAGTACTCTACCTTACAGCCCTTAACTGAAGCTTTGATGTGGGCTTTAGATGACCCTAATAACGATTTGCTTGGAATTCATGAAATTGAGCATAATGCAAATATGCAGCAGAGCCGCAGGCTTGGCTACAGAGCTGCTGTCTGCTCCAGCGAGTTACTCCAGTTTATCTAACTTGCGTCTTCATGCTGACCTGTATTGCTTAAATTCACACTTTGATATTTAGCGGTATGATCTGTTCCGGCGATTGAAAATGAGGTGACCTAAGAGGAAATAGAGTCGCGCTCTGAAATTTAGGTTGCGGTAATAAGTCTTATTACAAAATACAAGCTCCGAGGCTGTAGTGCTTTAATACATTACGCATTTCCAGAAACCTACCTGTAAGAGTGGTAAAGCTAGAATTGCTGGGTCTTTTTTAATCAGATTTTTAAGTATGAGATATATATAAAGAACCTTGTTATTGTTTTATTAAATGATTTTTTTTTTTTGCACTGTCAAGAACGTGCCTGCATTTTCTTCCCGTTGAATTGTAAGGAAAAAGATGCTAACATTCAAAATGACTTTTATCCCCAAAGATGTTTTAAATTTATTTCTTTTGGCTAAATGTTCATCTTCTATGAAATATTTTTGGGGAAAGATTTTAAGACTTGTGATATGTATATATACTTGTGTATATATGTGTGTTTACATATACACACTTGAAAAATTTTAAAATAGTTTTTGTTTCTCTGCGTCATAATTACTCAGTAAATTTAGTTTAGGTAGATTTAAAATCTGAGATACAAAACAGTTATTTGTGTGTATCAGATTTTTATTTTAGTACATGTAAATACATCAATTTAACAGGCTTCTTGGAAAATATTGTTAATTTTTTTTTAAGTGAATCCTTTTGCTTGCAATGGAAGATCACTTGGGTTCTTTTTTTTTTTTTTTTTAAGATTTTATTTATTTATTTGACAGACAGAGATCACAAGTAGGCAGAGGAGCCACCCAGGCGCCCGAGATCACTTGGGTTCTTAACTCTTTCATCTGTGATTCATTGGATAAATTCATTTTAATGTCATTACTTAATTGGCAGAGAACATTTGCAGCAGTACTGATGTTAACGTTGATGCTTTTAAGAAATACTTAAAAAGCATTTTCTCATATGTCTAACACGAAAAGACATGGGCCTTTTTCTTCTGTCTGGAACAAGGTCAGCCACAAAAAGTTCCTGATCCATAGTGGGCACACATGTTTTAACTAAGATTAATTACATCTACTGGATTGGATATCTTTAAAAGTCAATGACTAGGTGCCTCTATATGCTTCACATGTTTGACTCAGATTCACATTCCAGACTATTAAGTAGGTGCTAGCTTAATGACACCAATTTTCACATCTCCAGCTTTGATGTTTAAACCTGCAGAGAAGTGAATGTGTCCTAATTGTCTTCAGATATTTAAGGTTTGTCATGTAGCAAAGGGAGTGTATGTATTTAGAGTAATTCCCAAGTACAGAAGAGGCCAAGTAGTATTTAGAGGAAGACAGATTTCACTTTGACATAAAAGCAGAAGTTGCTTATGATTAGAATCTCCAGCAGTGGAAACCGGGGCTGTTCCTTCCCCCACAGAGTTTCCAGATAAGCCCGTTCCCCAACAGAGCAGGAATGGCTACTAGGAGTATCACATGGGGTGTGGGGGAGGCCTTCTGAGATGGGTGTTTAGGAATTCCAGTGGCAGTGAATTGAAGGGCTTTGTGGCTTTTTTTTGTTTTGTTTTGTTTTAATGCTGGCTTCAGAGATACTGCTGTGGGCATAAGGACTCCCCAGAATGTGCCTGAACTCTCGGAAGATTTCTACCAGGGTAGAGGCCAGCCTGGTATCAGAGGTGATTTTAATTCTACTTTGCTCTTGTATGGGGCTTTACAGGTCATACAGCACTCTCATTTTCAAAAGATTTTTAAAAGACTCTTTTTAATTATATGTGAGTTGTATTTCTTCCTTTGACTTTTATTTTCTACAATAAACATTCAATTAAGAGGAAAATTGCCCATTTCTATGAAGGCAAGCAGAAGAATGTTTTTTAAAGCTCTTTTTAAAAATGGGATGATGTCAGTCATTCTTTTCAGAGTCAGCAGGTTGTGAAGGTGAATAGATTTTCTTCTTAGCTGAAATTATTTTTTTAAAGATACTGATTAAGGGCTGATTCTTATGCTTGCTCTGCATTTTAGTTTCTGTTTATTTCATTACTCAAACATGACTCAAATTTCACAGCAAAAAAAAAAAAAAAAAAAAACAGTCATCTCCACCTACAGTAAATTGCCTTGGATGTTCTTCCAGTATGTCAGTGTTGTTTTTAAATATATGTTGGCAGCTGAAGGTAAAACACAGCTGAAAGAAATAGAATTACAATGTACTGAAAAGATCAGGTGAATTGGAGCTTTGTCTGAAGAAGAAAAAGGTGCGTCCTATTTGTGCTAAACCAATCCTGGGAATGATAATTTATCAACAATAGGGATGATCTATCCATAATAAGAAAGATTAGGCGGCTGTTGACTATAAGTCAGGATACCTGTTTTAAATGGGTCGGTGGGGTTAGGACTCTGTAGCCAAGGGGCAGAGCAGAGCTTCCTGTGAACAGCAGAGCACCCAAACAAATGTTCTCTGTACAAGGATTTAAGGTGAGCATAATGGTAACAGGACGATTGAATTAAAACAGCTTCTGACCCCTCCAGTTGAGGAAGAAGTTAGAAGGAAAACCAATCCTGAATTAATGTATATGTGTGCTTACACTTTCAGAAACTTGTAGTTTCTTCTCTTTTGTTCCTTTTTTAAGATTTTATTTATTTATTTGAGAGAGAGAGAGCATGAGAAGGGAGAGATCAGAGGGAGAAGCAGACTCCCTGCTGAGCAGGGAGCCCAACATGGGCTCAATGCCAGGACCCCAGGATCATGACCTGAGCCGAAGGCAGAGGCTTAACCCACTGAGCCACCCAGGTGTCCTCTCTTTTGTTCTTTAACGCATGAGTTTCCGTCATGCCTTTTTTTTTTTTTTAAGATTTTATTTATTTATTTGACAGAGAGAGATCACAAGTAGGCAGAGAGGGAGAAACAGGCTCCCCGATAAGCAGAGAGCCCAATGTGGGGCTTGATCCCAGAACCCTGGGATCATGATCTGAGCCAAAGGCAGAGGCTTAACCCACTGAGCCACCCAGGTGCCCCTGCCTCATGCTTTTTGTGCTGGTTTATCCCCAGCTGAATTTGGGTATGATCATTTAAATAAGACGAAGACTCAAACTTTAAACACGGAATACATTTTTATTTATACTTTATGCATGAAGGGAAAAAGAGAAGAACATCAAGTTCCTCTGGCCAACCAAAAAATAAAGAAAGTCTTTTGAATACTTAGTACTTAAAAAAAAAAATCCAAGAGACTACTTTAAATATTATGACGAGGTCAACAAATTATCAAGTAAGGCACCCAGTTAGAAAGCAGCCTTTTTAGAGGTCAAAGGTTGCCTTTTAGAGCTCCTCACCAGAGTCTCTGAGGCTGTCACACAGCTGTCTAAAAGCCTCTTTGTTAACTAGAAAACAGGAGTTTTTGTACTTTATGCAGGTTTCCACACTGGTGAGCAGACTAAGTTACACGTCTTTGCGATTCCTGCCAGTTTATCATTTTATCAGAAATAGCTTTCTGAAGCAAGGAGTGTCTGCTTCTCTGTAGCTCTAAAGGAAGAGGGAATATGTGTACTCCTTCTGTCAAGATTCGCTCTACTAGCCGGATTCTCAGCACTGAGCAGTGGAAGTCCTTCGGTTAGCACCAAACAAAAGAGCAAGCCTGAAATGCTTAAAGCTGACGATAAGGGAGAGGGGGAAAAAGAAACAACAGAGCACTTTTAATAAATGGAATTCGAGTCATATAGTACTCTGCTGCTGCAGTTTCTTTGTTGCCTCCTCGGTGACAGCTACCATGTGAAATTAAGACCTGTGTAAGACCCACTACTTCTGCTCTTCAGATTTCCTTCCCGATCTATTTCTGAGTGCACCTGTGCCTTTTCACTCTAGGTGAGACAGTTTATGAGGCATCCTTTTAAAAAAGCCCCATTTCTTACGTAAAGTTGCTTAAACACTGCTGCTACATACAAATTACAATTCCCTGTACTGCTACAGTTCTGTTTTTCCTGAAGTTGCACATTTCGCCTCACAGTGTGTGGCATTATACCCTGCAAGGGCTATCTATTCCATACACTTAGAGTATTCGTAAAAACACTGGTTCCCCAAGTTACAGTTCCTTCACTGTGTAGCAGAATAACCCAGGATTGCCATATTTTTCTGTTGGCTTCTTATCCAGTGTCCTTAGGGATGAACAAGTGTAGGTGGCTAGGCTCGTGCCAAACCCCGAACAATGAAGAAGACTCTTTTAACCCCTTTCTCTCCACCTGTCATACCTGTCAACCCAAGTGCAAGGCACTGGTTTTATTTCTCCTCCAGTGGCTTGTGGCATGTGAGAGCAGATCCAGGTTTCGTTGTTGTCGTCGTTGTTTTTCAAGATTTAGTCATCTGAGAGGGAGGATAAACACATGGGGGGCAGACAGAGGAAGAGAATCTTCAAGCAGACCTCTTCACTGGACTCGGGGCTCAATCCCGTGAGCCATGAGATCATCACCTGAGCCAAAACCAAGAGTTGGAGGTTTAAGCAACTGAGCCACCCAGGCACCTCCAGATGCAGTTTTTAGAAATACTTGTTTTACATTTTGGTGAGAAAGATGGAGAAAGTTGGTTGTTCACTTTTATGTTCCCGTAGACAAATATATAGCAGGGATTATTAGGTATGGTCTATTCCTTTCAAGGAGGGGTCAGACTTTGTCTCCAGCAATAATTCATCTTTATGCTTTGGTTCAGTCCTGGTGTCCAGACCAGAAAGTTTAGCCAATGAGTTACTTGCTCATTGACCTGCCCTATTGCAATGCCCCAGGGGAGAGGAAAACACAGTCTTGTCTGATAGGGAGAAAGGATTAAGTAAGCCTTCTCAGCCCCTGTGATGGGTTTCAGGTGAACAGTTCATTCCCATCAAGAAAGTGGTCAAGTCCGTTTTTGACAGAAAGAGGTTTATCAGTATAGTGAAGCTGTGGTATTAGGACCTGCTTCAGAGATGAGCAAAGCCAAACCTTGTCGAGGGCAAAGCTGTTTTTTTAGGAGAGAAAAGTCTAAGATGGAGCAAGTAAAGCCAGAGGTGAGGCCTTTTTGGAAACAGGTATGTGGAGTGTTGTCTGTTGGAGATGTTTTCTGGTCTCATCCGTGCTTGTAGTATGGAACCAGAGCAGTTTGGACCAGTCATTGGCTCATTCTAGAACACTACACTGAATTCTACCTGCCAGCAGGCTGTAGAGTGGAGTACCTTTCAGAGGAAATTCGGGATACCACAAACATTCCTGTGCAGGTTATCATTCCATGTCAGAAGCTCAGACAGGAAGCAGATTACCTGTTGCTGGGCCTTGGAGGAAGAGTGAATGCATTGAGAAGTTGTTAAAAAGGCTGAGCCAGTGTCTTCCTACCAGAGCTGCCGTTAAGTCCAGGGCACATTAGGACCAGTAACCCTACAGAACTGCAACTTTTCCCTTCGGGAAAGTTGAAATGATACTCTGGACCGATGAACCCAATGTTCACCCAGTCACCCAGGCTTCCTGCACCAGCACCTGAAGCACGTGGACACCCCCTTATCAACACTTCCCACTGGGAAAACCCAGCTTCTCCCAGAACACTAACATGCCACTGGAGGGTACCTAGACGTCTTGGGAGCCTGCTCAGTTTTTTAGGTGAAGGTCCCAGATTTTTGTCAGTTAAAACTCTTGTCCATAGGTAGGATATCTATCCAGCCACTTCAGTCCAGTTTCAGCAAAATCCTGCCAGATGATTTCTTTCAATTTCATCTTGATAATTCACTACCTCTTCTGACTCTGGGTGATACAATGAAGGCCTTGGTGACTGTATAGGGCATTAGAGTTCTGTTTACAGTCTGACCTGTGAATTGTGGTTTCCTGCTATAGACAGACACACTTAATGTGCCAAATCTGGACAGAGACTAGTTCAGAAGTCCTTTTTGACAGTCATTATGACAGCCTTTGTATGTGGGTAGCTTCTACATGTGGTGAAATTGCTAAAACATTCACATTAAAACCATTTTCCTCATTTGAATAAAGCTAATTTGAATATATGTTTACAAATGCCACCCCCACAAGGGATAGATAAGCCATTCTCTTTCTCTCCCACCCGCTCTACACCCACAATGTGAGCCTGACAAATAGGACAGTGCATATAACGTTGAGCTACAGTGGAAAATTTAGAGCATAGAATTCATGTCTAATCATCCCTAGCATCCTTTTCCATGTGGGTGTCAGGCTATGGAGCAAGATGAGTCCTTTGGAGCTATCAAGGAGCTGTCTGAGGCATGGTCTGGTTGCAAGGACTCCCTGCCAGACTCCAGAGGCCCTTTACTGCGGGTGCCTGGTCTGGGACAGGGACAGCATGGGGAAGAGCTTCCAGAAGGAACTGGTCAGTCTGAAAATGGTGAGTTCTGTTAGATAGGTGTGACCACATTATTCACCGAAAGAAAAATAGCTCTAAAGCAGCCCCCAGTATAGGGTAACATGAGCACCATGAGAAATGAGCTCCTCCCGGAGTGAGGAGCCTCACTATGTTCACAGTCAGACTGAGACCGCCATCTCATAACCGTCCACAGTCAGAATGAGAGTCAGAAAAAAGAGAGAAACACCAGCGGGACTGCATATTCCAGTGAGGACAATATATTTGTCTTCTGGATGGACTGTGGAAGCAAAAATTGATAAAGATTCTCCTTCGGTGAGAAGAGTTTGCATCAGAGATTAATTATCTGGTCTGCAGCTGTTAATCTTTTCTCCCCAGTCATCCACAAATTTTTATTGATTTACTTTAATATACCTGATTCACACAGTCATTCTGAGCAGTTTATCTAAATAATATTTAGAGATTTTAAATTATGGGTTTTAAATGTCATCAGACCTCTCGGATATCCAGAATAACATCATTTGATTTTTACCATCTTAATCTGAGCTGTAAGAAGAAGTGCTCAAAATGGGGCACCTGAGTAGCTCAGTCAGTAGGGTGTCCAACTCTTGGTTTTGACTCAGGTCATCATCTCAGGTCATGATCTCAGGGCTGTGGGAACAGGCCCTGCGTCCAGCTCTGGGCTCAGCTGGGAGTCTGCTTCAGATTCTGTCCTTCTGCCCACTCCCCCCTCCCCCCTCCCTGCTGAAATAAAAACTAAACCTTAAAAAAAAAAATAAAATACTCAGCAGATGACCCACAGGGGTTGTGAGGAGATAAGGTATGGTTTTTCCCATTTGAATTTTAGTTTCTTTATGTGTCTTTAGGTAAGTGTAGATTGTTAACTAATTACTTCTGTACTCTTCTAGTCCAAATAGAATGAGGGATTTTAGAAAATATAGACAACTCACATTAAAGAATAACGCAATTGTTGACTAAGAATTTGTCAGAGAAATATAGTATCTTAAAACATTACTCAGCTAATGGAAGCGGAGTAACTTTTTTTTTCTGAAGATTTTATTTATTTGAGGAAGAGAGCATGAGAGAGAGCAGAGAGCACAAGGGGCAGGGAAGGGCAGAGGGAGAAGCAGACTCCCAGCTGAGCAGGGAGCCCAATGTGGGGCTCTAGCTCAGGACCCTGGGATTATGACTTGAGCCAAAGGCAGACAGTAAACAACTGAGCCACCCAGGGACCCCTAAAGTGGAGTGACTTTATAAGTTACTATAATAGGTAATATTGTCTAAGATTTTTAAAACATAAATTACATGATTTTCTTAAATTGTAGTTATCAGTTGCTCACTCACGTCGAGATTTACCAGCTCTTAAATGATGGTGTGGAAAACCACGAGCTGATAGTAAGGCAAGTGTAAAGGATTTATGAAGTACAATTTAAGTTAGCCTTTGTGCAAAATCCTACTTTTCTGTAAGAATTAATAAGTGTGGGTTGTCAGTCCCTCCCCACTCCAGCAGGCTGGCTCTGTGACAGCAGGATTTGTGTCTGTTGTATTCATTGGGGTATTCCAATGTCCTTCCTGGTGCCTGGCTCAGAGGTACTCAGAGAAAGGTGCTTGCTTTATTGAAAGAACGAAGTGGGATGCTTTATGTGACCCCACTGAGGAAAATAGGACCCTCCTTACACCCCAAATTGACAAAACAGTGCGTGAGAGAATTTGCCTCAAGAGTACTAAAGGGCACCTGAATAATTTAATTCTCTTATGCATGTCGTATTGGAATACTTTCATCCCTTTGTTAATTACAGAGGCTTTTTTAAACAGATAAATAGCTTTTCAATTTGTACCTGTATCTTTAAATTTTATTTCTAAACTGGGATTTTTTTTTTTTTTAAGATTTTACTTCTTTGACAGAGAGATCATAAGTAGGCAGAGAGGCAGGCAGAGAGAATGGGGGAAGCAGGCTCCCTGCTGAGCAAAGCTGGATGTGGGGCTTGATCCTAGGACCCCCGAGATCATGACCAGAGCTGAAGGCAAAGGCTTAATCCACTGAGCCACCCAGGCACCCCGTAAACTGGGATTCTTATAACCTGATTGTTTTTACTTTGGAAGAGACCTTTTCTAAGTAGAAAACCATTTTAAGATTTACCACTAATTTCTTTGATTTTTTCCAATACGTTTGTGCAAATAATGAAGTTTAAATTATGGCTCTTTTTTATAAATAGCATTTCCTGGTGATTATGGAGCCTGTTTTTTCATTTTTCCCAGCCTGGAAAGCTTTTCTTAAAGTGCTAGTATGCGTAAATTTTAGGGGTTTTGGCATGGCATGGTTTTATAAATTAATTTGGAGTCCTTAAAATCCTTTTAAGATTCATATATACTATTTAATGGTCTCCTTAAAAACAGGAATTCCTTTGCATTCAAGAAATGTTAAAGTCTTTAGACATCAAAATTTCCTAGAGATTCATTAACTGTTCTAGATCAAAGTACTCCCATGGAAAGTGTATATTGGGTCAATTTTGATATATCCATTTATCATCTCTAAAAATATCACTTTTGTAACCGTAATACTGGAGTCCCTATTTGGGGTTTCAGAAATCTCATATTCGCCCTTTCCGCTTCTCAGGTCTTAAGCATTTATAGGAAAAGACATCTTAGACTGTCAGATAAAGGGAGGAACATTATTATATTCTTCTTCTTTTTTTAAATAGACTTTTATTTGACAGAAAGAGATCCCAAGCAGGCAGAGGGCAGGCAGAGAGAGAGGGAAGCAGGCTCCCTGCTGAACAGAGAGCCTGACACAGGGCTCTATCCCAGGACCCTGGGACCATGAGCCGAGCCGAAGGCAGAGGCTTTAAAGCCACCCAGGTGCCCCAAGAACATATTCTTGAGCAAATTGGAGTTTACGTGCAGCTCTTTTCTTCCAAGCAAAAGAGCCCCTCCGAAATGCCAGAAAGGCAGTGCGTGTGTTTCTGGCCAGCATAGGGAGGCCGGTAAAGCAGTACCTTCCCTCAGCTGCACCCCACCGGGAGCTTCAGCGGTGGGGGAGAAGCTCTCTCAAACAGCTGCCCTTCCCTCTCGGGTCAGCAGCTGGTTGCAGGGAGAACACCGCGTATGGCTGGAGCTGGTCCCTAAGAGCTCCATCCACCCGCAGCTTACTGGCAAGCCAGGAAACCCAAGGAGAGCGGGGTAAACCTCAAGCAAAAGAGAAAAAAAAGGCCTGCCTCCAATTAGATTGATTTGAGCCCCGGGCTTCTCAGCCACCGTACTGTTTCAGGCTGCATCGTTCTCTATTGTGAGATCTGTCCTGTGCATTGTAGGCCATTCTGCAGCATGCCTCACCTCTCCCCACTAGATGCCGGACATGCCCCTTATCTGATTGTGACAACCCCGGTGCCCAGACGAGAACCACCGCTCTAACTGGGTCACACTCTCAAGTGGATGGAACACCTTGTGTTCTTCCTTTAATTCCGATTGCTTACAGTTGTCTCACATCGTAACATTCATGCGTGAATTCCTTCTGCTCTTGAAATATGTATGTTGTATGTATGTACGTAGATATGTGTATCTTACATCAGCCACAAAACAATGACTGCATCGATTCTCTAACAAAGAGAAAAAGCTGCTTATGGAGAGCAGGTTAGAGTCAGACTGCAGAGGCGGGCCAGCTCTTCAAGACCCAAGCAGTCACCACTCTTCCCACTCTCTGCTAGGTTGAACCGCCCCCAGCAGGGATGCAGCCTCCCCTTTCTACTCCCCATTCTGTTTAGCCATCTGAGTGTGGCACCGATGGTGATGTGGATGGACACACTCAAAGTCCATCCGAATAAGGATTTTGTCAGTGTCTACATTTATTTTAATCTTCCACAGGAAGAGAGAAATGCCAGGCCCCTCTCTAACCAGGAAACCTTAAAGGTTTCTATATTTTCACATAAGAAATGTCATTTTAAGTTGTATTATTAAAATAAAAAATCACTGGCGCCTGGATGGCTCAGTCAGTTAAGCACCTACCTTCGGCTCAGGTCATGATCCCAGGATCCTGGGAATCCATATTGGGCTCTCTGCTCAGTGGGGAGCCTGTTTCCCCCTCTCCCTCTGCCCCTCCACCCTGCTAGCTTTCTCCTACTTTTTCTCGCTCTCTCTCAAATAAATAAAATCTTTAAATAAATCAATAAATTATCAATGAGACAACTAATTAGAAAAGCAAACTTTTTGAAATCAAAAGTTATATTTTAAGTGAATTAGCAACAATCTCTAATGATGAGCTGTCTTAAAATACTTGTTTGGTAGTGAAACAGAAGTATTCATTTCCACACTGGAGAGCGGAGTACGATTGTAGTTCTTTAACAGAACCAGTGTCTTGGAGCGCTTGGGTGACTCAGACAGTTAAGTGTCTGCCTTCAGGTCAGGTTCCCAGGGTTCTGGGATCAAGCGCCACATCAGGCTCCCTGCTCCGTGGGAGCCTGCTTCTCCCTCTGCCTGCCACTCCCCCTGCTTGTGTGCATGCGCGCGCGCGCGCTCTCTCTCTCGCACACAAATAAAATCTAGGAAAAAAAAAAATTAGCTTCTTAACCCAGACACAAAGGAATGTCTGCTTTACTGCAGCTTTAGGAGAAAAGAAATATTTTTTTATTCTGAAATTTTTTTTTTTTTTCATGAGCAGCATCATCAAGTGTAAGCCCTGGACTTCTAGTTAGCATCAAGCAAAAAAAGAATAAGGCCCGAGAAGCTTAAAACTTAACATATGGGGAAAGAAAAGGGCAGGAGAGGACTTAGAAAAAATGGAACGTGGAGCAAACAATGTTCTGTTTCTGCAGGGCACACACTAAAGCATCTGTGGGTTGTCACCTTCGTGTGGGATGAGGAGCAGGGCCCTGGGCTAAGGGCGTGGCCATGGAGTCAGCCCAGTTGGGGATGAAGGCCAGCCCTGCCACTCTGCTAGCTGTGACTTCAAGTTATTGAACCTGTCGAAGCTTGTTTGTTAATGTGTAAAACGAGTGTGTAAAAGGGCATAGCTTGGCACGAGGCACTGAAAACATTCTGTGCAGGTGGTTTCCCCAGAGCAGGAGGATGTGCTGTCAGGCTCTGGCCTTCCATAATCCTGCGCCACCAGACTAAACACTCCAGGTTTCGCCTCTGTTGGATAAAACCTCAGTTTTCCCCCATTTTCTTTCTCTTCTTCCAGCTCCATTTTTCTGAGTGGCTTTTAATAAGCAACTGAAATCCAACCCTGGTTTTTCTGTCTAACCTTATTTTCTACCACTCCCCAGAATGTTCTTTCCATGTTCAACTTGGCCTCACTGCTACTCTAAAGACCCCACATTTACCTCACCAGAAGCACCTTCTCCAATGTGAACCTGGTCCCTCTTCAAAACAAAACCATCTCTGCCCCGGCAGTCCTGCTCCTCTCAGCACTCACCGGGGGCTCCCACATGCCTGGCAGTACAGACAGCCCTGGGAATGCTCAAATGACCGGGACCCTGCCTCCCAGGGATGTATACAGCCTCGTGGGGGAGACAGCAGGTAAATCAGAAAGCACTTTGGGTGCCCTGGGAGGCAAACCCTTCCCCTGGACCCTGTACTTGGCGTATACCTCATGAGGATTTCATTATACTTTGTTCTCTTTGGCTGAGTCTCACAACCCCGGTAGATTGTAGGCATAGGACTGAGTACACAGTGGGTGCCGAGGAGCATATGCTGGCTTGATAGTTAACCTCTAGGCACAGGTTTAAAAGGAGGATGGGTTGCTCGGCCTATTCTAACAGGCCTTGGCAACTTCAAAAGGTAAAAAATAAAACCGATGATGTCCAGCTGCTTGTGCTCACCATAACCTCTTGGTGATTCAAGCGGTTCCCGGGCTTTCAGAAGTCCTGTAACAGTACATTTTTGAAATGAGTAGTCCGACAGTAGAAATAAAGAATGGTCCTGTGAATGGAATAAAGTCAGCTTAACAGAGAACTTGCTGCATTGTCCACATTTTTCTCACGTCATGGCCCAGGAAAGCCTCTTCGAACCTTGACATGAGCATTTCCTCATTTCTGAGTCTCTGACTCCAGTGGAAAGTTCCTCTGGCGTGAACCAAGCCCTTGATCTGCACGTGGCACAGCCCCATCCTGAGTTCGATGTTGTGCACCAAGGATTGACATGGTTGACTTATGACAGAAATAATTTTTCCACCTGTAAATAAGCTGCCCCAACAAGATCCCATATGTCACAAACTCAGAATATACCGAACACACACTTTCCCTCCCACTGAAATTAAACTTCATTTTTATATGGCCTGATAGTTTTTGGGTCTTTTTATTTGAGAGATTCCCCAAAGTCATGTGTGAACTGGCTATCCTTCCCTCCTTTGCCTTATTCCCATGCCAGTGGGAGAAATAGTTCAACATTCTCTCACCTCACCAATACAAAATACACAACCTAACAGGGCAGGATGTCGGACCAGAGATTGGCTGAAAGCACCACTAAAGCACCACAGGGAACCCTTTCCCAAAAGGCCAGCTAGAGGGAGGCATTCATTATTCAAGGTGTTGGAGACATAGCAGGGAACAGACAGAAAGGCCCTTGTTCCCATGGAGTTTACATTCTGATAATATAAGAGAGGTAAATGACCAAATTGTAGATAGTGATAAATGCTAGGGAGACAAAAAATGGGAGAGTGATGATGATGGCAGCTAAGATAAAACTGTTAAATCATTCTTGCAGAGCGAGAACAGACCCGTAATGGTGTCTGGGGGTGCCTGGGAAACTTGTTTGGGTGATTCTTCACACTACAGTCAAATGGTAGCAAGCGCACACTTCAGGCATGTTTCTAAATGCTTTTCATCTCTGCTGCCCAGGGTGGTAGCCCCTGGCCATATGGGGCTATTTAAATTTGAACTAATTCAAATCAGAATAAATGCAAGGGGGTAAAAGTGATTCTCAGACCTACTAATTGCATTTCAAGTGCTCAGTGTGGCCCGTGACCGCTCTCCCAGACAGCAGAGAGTAGACTGAATCACCGACCTAGGTCCTATTGGCTAGCGCGTCCTCAGAGGAGCTCATTTCATTTTCCTAGCAACCCTGACAAAATGGGTGCCGCCTTCCCATTTTGCAGATGAAGAGAATGAGGCCCAGAAAGCTAGACATCACTTGTCCAAAGTTGCATGGTTAATACAAGACAGGGCTAGGATTCAAACCATGCCTATGGGGGGTTAATTCGTACCCTGCTATGTCGCCAGGGCCCATAGATGACTAGAGTTCACTTATGCAGTCCACCTTCCACAGGACTGCAGCTGATTGAGAAGGTTACACCTTGGTAAAACGTTGTTGCAGGATGCTTTAAGATTCAGTGAAAAGAAATTCTGAGCCAAGGGCCAGGTCTTCCCTGTCTAAAAATGTAGGCCTATATTAGCACAACTCCCCCCTCAGAAAGAAAGGAGGGAGCTACAAAGCAGCAAGATAATACCAGGCTGGAGTGTGATCTCCACAGAGCAGACCGTCTAAGCTGTCTGTGCCTGTTTTCCAGCACGTGAAGGTGAAAGATAGTTAAGTACCCACCCCACTGGGCTGCGGTAAGGATTCGGTGAGGCGCAGCACTGGGGGTGCTCAGCACCATGGCCAGCACCTGCTGCGCCAGGTGGGAGGCGCCAGCTGTCACTACCGCCATACCTGCCCCCTTCTGTAATGGCCACTGGGATGGAAAGCTCCACCGTGCACTGTGAACAGCCAGGATGGACACCTTCTCCCGAAGCTGCCATGAGACCTGGTGGTTCCATACTCTGCACATTGGAAGTGGAGGACAGCACCGGGCAGGCCCAAGGGGGAGAAGATGTCCCCTTTGGAAACAGATTTGTGTTTAGCTCATACACAATACTTGTCAGCTGAGGCAAGTGTCTTACTTCTCTGAGCCCTTGTTCCTTAAAAAATGGGCATAATCATACCCATCTTGCATAACAGTTTCAGTAATTAAATAATGATCTACCTACGAGCCTGGCGCATTGACAGCTCGTCAATAATAGCCATACTTACACTGATGAATGATTTTTAGCTTCTCATGACTAAAAAATGTCTTTTGAGTATTTTCTTGCCCAGATGGCTTGGACTGACCCAGAAGCTGGGTTAGGGCAGAGACAGAACAACTTGTCATCCAACACCATCACCATTAGCACACTCAACTGCAGTGGCCAAACCCCAGAAGAGCACGGCAGAGCCAGCTGAAAAGCATCATGGGGCACACATATAGCAGCTGTCTCCCTGAGGTGGAAGTTACTCCACACACGTCCCCATACCCCCAGTGAGAAAAGTGTCCCCCTCACATGACCTGATGAAAAAAAGGAGGAAAAACAAACCCCCCAGGCTCCCAGCTGACCCACAGACTTTAACCAGAGTTGGAGAAACCAGAAGATGCTGAAACACCCAACCAAAGAATTTGGGACTTCAAATGGAAAATCTGGACACGCTAAGCCCAAATTGCTCATTTCCAAAGATGTGGATACATCGAGTGCTCATATCCAGATAAAAGTGGGCCCTGGAAGAGTGCGTCATGAACCAAGATTCTAGTTAACCCCGTCATGGGAGCATGGGTCAGATACAAGGGAAAACAATAAGAGACAGTTGTACAAATGGAAAAAGTGACAAAAGTGTAAAAGAATCATGACCTTTAAAAGGTCAAGGTCATTAAGAATAAGAAAATGCTGAACTGTGCTCCATTCTTTAGAAATTCCTTACAGAACACAATGATGTTTACTTTCCCCAATTTCTTCTGCACTCCTCCCACCGCTGATAGCTCATCTGTGAAGTACAGCTGCCCTCCCTCTCATTTTGCTTCTCTTTGTTTTCCTTTATTTCCACTAATGTACTGGTGGCTCATCTATCTAGTATGATCTAGCGTGATCCAAATTAGGTTGCAAAGATGAGCCCAAAGATGGCACGTACAGCACCTGGCAGCCCCCTTGAGCCCATCAGCTACATCTGGCTCTCAGCATTGCCTGTTGAAGTGACAGACCTCCGTGGATCCATGTTTCATGAAGAGTTTTCCTCTCTGGAACCTAGAGAAGTATGGGATCCTGGGAGTTCTCTTGTGCACTGACATAATAAAGACTCATTGTGAGCAGAAAGAACTTTATGGTAGTCAGCCTGAAATGCTACCAGTAAATGTGCCTCATTCACTCTGCACAGACAGGAAGCTCACAGAAAGGAAACTGCAGGAACAGTAAGTAATCTCAGGTCAGGACTGTCAGATCACAGGATGGAGAGTCAAAGGGTCACATGGCTGTAGGTGGACATGCTGAAGCCATTCAAAAAAAGTGATAGGAGATGAAGATCTAGGTAAATGCCTCCTTAAAAGACAAAGTTTATCTTCTTTTCAAATTACTGGTATTCAAGCTATGTTATTTATATAAATAAGTGTCCAATAAAAACAAATATTTTACTAGTGATCATCAGTGGATATGTAATTACTGAAATTAAGTGCCTGGCCACTGTGACCTTGGTTATTGAATTGACTATTGTTAGACCATTTTAATAATTTTGAAGATCTCTATTGTTTTCCCTGTTTAAACTCTTCTGAAATAATTAGTGCAGACTGATTTTGCAGAAGGGCGAGTCAGAGGAGGTGAATCGTTTTGACTCAATTGCCGAGCTAAATGACGAAGCTGTCTGAGATGATGCAGAGGGACTGGGCATAGCTCACCCACCTAAATCACAAGGATAAGGTCTCTTTTCTCTGTAAGTGATCATCTTCCCAGACACCCCGTAAGGGTTTAGCTAAATATGTCCCATTAGCACTAATGAAACTATTGACTGTTCTGCCTTTTGTAAGCAATAAAGGAAAAGTTTAAAAAAAAAAAAAAGCTAAATTGAAATGCATAGAGCTTTAGTTAGTAATACGTTTCTTTCCTTGAAATCTACACTGTAATTAGGCAGGTCCACAAGATGGATAAAGGAAGCCCTATCAGTTAAATCAGTTGAAGTGGTTCATTTGTTTGGCAGAGCATATCGAGAGATATTTTTAAAGCAAGTGAACACATCTTCTCAGCCTAGAACATACAATTTAGATTGTGATCATCAAGTGCTAAGATTTAAGGAGAATCTTCTATTTCATTATGGTGAAAAGGCAGTTCTGCATTTGGGTCACTACATCTTTTAGGTTACCCACTAGTAGACAATTAAAATCTGCAGTAATCACAGTCAGTGTAGAAATGGAAACACTCATCAGATATGACCTGCTTATTTTCCCTTCCATTTAAAGGAAAATGTCACTAGATAGAACTGTATTTGTGGTAAGTGGGAGACTTATATGTCCCTAAATTATTGGCTCAGGACCATCTTGGTAAATGACAAGCTTACTAGAAGTTTGCAAGTAGTGTTGCTATTGAATTGTGAATGTTTTCATCTCTAGCCTCTGAAATGAGATTACCGGGGTGGTCCCCAGAGGGCCGTCATCCTGGATGCTGTGCGGAAGGACAGGAGGAGGACCACAGGGAGAGTGGGAAGGGCCAAGTGGAGCCACCACTTGGCCATCTCTTTCCCTGGAGGTGACTTTAAGTCTTTAAGACTTAAAAAAAAAAAAAAAAAAGTCTTTAAGACTTTTCTCTTTGAAGCAAAAAGTGCTGAGCTGAGTCTCTACTGGTATTATGTCTGGACATCGACCCCCACCCCCCCCACCCCTAGCCAGGAGATGGGGGGTGCTGGTGCTGATGTGTCTGCCACATGGTGTGGGCATTCTGGCTATTAAGTAGCCCAGTGTTCTTGGAGGCCCAGGGCACTCCCAGAAGGTACCATGTGATTTTAGGCCGTGGAGCTCATGCATCTGCCCACCTTGGCCTGCACTGCCCACTTAGAGACACTCTTAGACAATCTGAAACACAGACTGAGATGTTTTCATGTGGAGGGGCTGAGAACCTACCAGTGTGTATACACCTGACGTGGTTTTTAAATAGAAGCCAAATAGAAACTCTTCAAGTATGAGATAATCAGACTGCAGAGAAACTTGGTTAATAAATCCATCGTGGAGGCCCCTGGTGACTGCAGACTTCCCAGACAGCCACATATCACATTCCTGTGTCTAATTGCCAATCTCTCTAATCACATCTATTACCACTTTAATGTTAGGCTGCACATGCTTTCAGGAGGAAATGGCTGTCAGTGTCTAAAGAATCTTTGATGGGCCTTGTACTTTATGACGGATAATGTCAGAGAATTACAAGAATGCATAATGCATGGGAGCAGGGATGTACTCAAGTGCAATGGTGGTGATCATTGCATGTCTCAGGGAGACCCGAATTGTTGCTTTTGTAAAAATGGCCTTCCCGTTAATTATTCTTGGTTCTGGTAAACAATTCAAGTGACCCAAGACTATCCTGGAACAAGATAATTAAAAACATGATACTGCTTTGCTAGTGGGTAGTTGATGATTATCTTTTTTTGAGAGAGATCACTTTTTAATTTTTTTCTGACTATAATACATATTCATCATTTAAGCACCTTTAGGGAGTATCAAAATAGAATTTTTAAGAAGTAAAACCATCCACAATCCACCATCTAGAGATAAATGCTTTTAACACTTTGTTGTGTATCCTTCTAGATGTTGTCTCCATTTATATAGGCAAAAATATGACATTAAATATACAGCTTTTATATACTTTCTTGACTTACCCTGTCATAGACTATTTCCTTGTTGGTAAATACATACCTACATGACCATTTGTGATGATCTCAGAGTTTGCATGCTATGCTAACCTCTTATCAGCAGACATTCAGATTACTTTGTGAGATGGTATCTTGCAAAAAAAAGAAAAAAAACAGAAGATGCTTTTTTTTTTTTTTTTTTTTTTTTTTTTTTTTTTTTTTTTTTTTTTTTTTTTTGCTTTCTATTGGAGTTTTCCTCTTTTAGCTTTTGGGGACATACCTATTTTAAAAAGATGTGCCACCTACCTAGCCAGAGACACTCCATCATCTCCATCTGCTCTGCCCCTCATGCTTACGCTTTCTCTCAAATAAATTTTTAAAATTTATTTTTTTTAAGATTTTATTTATTTGAGAGAGAGCACATATACAAGTAAGGGAAGTGGCAGGCAGAGGGAGGGGGGGAAGCAGGCGACCCCCCTGAGCAGGAACCTGATGCAAGGCTCAAGCCCAGGATCCTAGGATTATGACCTGAGTCAAAGGCAGGCCATTCAACTGATTGGGCGACCCAGGCAACCCTAAATAAAACTTTAAAAAATCTGATTCTCTAAGAATGATTAGCAAAGATTTTCCATCATTTTCAAGAACAATTGCATCTTTTGTTTTCAACATTTTTTTGCTTCCGGTTTGTTTTTGTTTTTGTTTTTGTTTTCATTTTCTTTTTTTTTCATTAGAGAGAAACTATGAGTGGAGGAAGGGGAGAGGGAGAGAGAATCCCAAGCAGACTCCTCACCAAGCAAAGAGCCCAGTGTAGGGCTCCATCTCATGACCCCAAGGTCATGACCTGAGCGGAAATCAAGAGTTGGACGCCCAAATGACTGAGACACCAAGGTGCCCCTTTTTGCTTCCACTTTGTCAAGGTATTCATTCTCTTTACCAGAATATTTCTGGAGTGGTCATTGAATGCTTACATACCCTGGCAATGATGTCCTAATTCTTGGGGATTCTTCAAAGTTGAATTTCTTAAATACATGTGCAAGTGGAAATAGGTCCTACAACTTAAAACAGCTTAAAACCTAGGTTTTTTACCTAGGACTGTTGTGAATTCAGAATAGTGTCAGTATTCATTTTCAGAGACAGTTTTCTTTCCTAAAAGCAGGTATTTTGGATTGAGAGTTGATGGCCTAATTAGTCTTGGACCTTTTTTAGCTTCTTGTAGAGCATTTCAGATTGTTTCTAAGTGAGAAGCAGGCTTTACAGTCCCTGAGGGCGCCTTGCTCTGCCTCTTTATTCTCTGCCCACATGCTTCTCTCCAGTGCAAATGGAAGATAAAGGCCAGCAGAAAATGCTTCTGTTTCCTTTTATGTTTCTCTCTTTAGAGGTAACTAGAATTTCTTTGCTTGCTCATTTCCATACTTAGATGATGTTTTGGAAATACTGGAAGGTAGGACTCACTAAGCAACTTGGGGGTATGTTTGCATAACTGTGGGCCAACATTTACATGAAAACAACATAGCTAACATTTATAACATTTACAGCTCACACTGAGTTATAGCTAACTGCACTGACTGCACCCGGACACTGTATGTGGCTGCAGTTTGCTCTTGGAACAACTCTGTGAGTTAGTTGTTTAAGTGACAAGATGGGGTTCAGATTTAATCCCGGTGAGCCTCCTCAAGAGCTTGTCTGTTCTGATCTTGTTTATCTCTCCGTGTTGAGCAAGTTGTATTTGGGCCTCGGTTTCTTAATCTTGAAATAAAGGGGGGTTGGAATAGCTAACTGATTTTGAAGGTTTTCTCACCCGCAACTGTTTGAGTCCAGGAAATCTGCCTTAAAAAAATCACTTCTCTGCTAGAACTCCGCTCACACTGAATGTCTACATTTGCTGCCTTTGTCCCTGGCCAACCTCCGTTTTCTCCATGGCAATGCCTACACTCTAGGACCTGTAGGAGAGTGGCACACAGAGTCCCCAGGAGAAGGCCACAGAGGTCCTTGTCACAGAACACTGGGACACCACGGCTTGCTCAGGGCCAGGTGGTTCCCATCAGGCCACAGGCCTTGCCAAAGGCGCAGAGAGGGCAGCAGGATGGACTGCAGCTCTTCTGATCAGTCGTGGCTTGAGGGAACCTAACGTGAATGGGTTATAACTTATTCATGACTAGAATCTAAAATAGCTTCTTATAACTAATTCACAGCTACCATGTGAGTGCTAGTGTGCTATTTTTTCAGATTCTAAAATTATTACCCTGGTTCCACAGGCTTTGTGTTAGAGAAAAGATAAGTGTGCTTTTGATTGCCTAGAAACAAAGAAGTTTCCCATTTTTAAATGGTGGGACCCTTTCCCATCAAAAATACTCCATTGCTTTAGTCTAAGAAATGTGGTAAAGCACACTTTAAAATATTGCTTCTGGCGTGTCAAGGAGTTGGCGATGAGGTCATGTTCAAATCAGTGCTGCTGTAGTGATTTTTTATTAATGCGTGTAATTCTTGTGAAGACCTCCACTTGGCAACATAGGAAGCATTGTAAAATTATCTGAAGCCGGCTGGTAACGCATGAGTTCAGATCTGAAGGAAGAATGGAAGTTCATTAGGCAAGAGGGTAGGAGGTAGTTTGCTGGGAGAATTCCACATGGAGGGAACAAGGCATGCAAAGGCCCTGTGTTGAGGGAGGGGTGTGGCAGATGAGGTGGGGGAGGACAGCGGTTTCCATGGAGGCCCTGGCGGGGGCCGGGGTGGAGCACAAATGTGGAGAGAGGCTGGGGAGGGCAAGCGGAGCAGGCGGGGCCTCCGGGATGCACCACAGGGATGCGACATGGGCAGAGCTGTGTTTGCAGATGGACATGTAGGCAGGATCTGCGTGTGTGTTCAGGAGGGATGTTGAGGGAAAAGGTATGTGTTTAAAAGGGGGCAAAAGCGACTCTGGCTTTTGTCCTTCCCCATCCAAGCACCAGAGCTGCTCCGGGCAGCGGGGCAGAGGTGTGGCCTTTTGACCCCACACAGACTCATCGCTGAGTCAGCCCCAGACGACGACAAGGAATGTGGCCCTGGCTTTCAGGCTGGGCACCCTCCTAGACCCCAAAGACCAGGACACATGTGATGCTATGTGTGCCCTAATACTTCTCCTCAAGCTAGCTTAGTGGCTTCATAAAGCGTCCTTCTAGGCCCAGAGTGCCCTGCCCTCAGCCAGCTTCCTAGACAACTGGTGAGACTTTTTGCCACACTGGCTGGTGAGCGGTGCCCTTCGGTCATTGTCTGTCTAAGCTGGAGCGCAGAGAGCCCATGGATCCTGCCCCTGTGAGCAGTGCCGTGTAGGCCGTCACGTTTGTCCGGGCCTGGTGCAGCTGGAGGGCACCGTGCTCCCGTGCCGAGCGGCCACCGCGAGGTGCCCTGCTTATTCCCCGCGCCGGGTCAGAGCATTTGAGCTGTGATGCAGACGTTTGGAAAAGCATCTGGATTCCTGCATGGAATTGAGACCTCCCCCAGCCTTCAAGATTCTCACCCACAGAGCCTGAGGACCCAGAGAAGCCGCGAGGCTCAGATGCAGCATTCCCTGATTGATGAGTTCCCTCGTCGGTGGGATATTCCTGTTTCTCCTCGGGGGAGTATTGCAAGAACAAATGACGTAAGTGATAGGAGAGCACTTGGTGCATGTACAAGTGGAGATGGCCCATAAATAAAATTATCGTGTCATCATTTATACATTAATGCTCTGAAAGAGAAGAAAGAACATTACTTGTGAGTTTGGATGAGCATCGGACACGAGCTACTGACAGGCCATTTGTCCTCATACTGCCGCAGAGCAGCCTCGGGGAGGTCGGGGCCAACATCTCTCCAAGGACCGTCATTAAAAGCATGTTATCACCAGGAGACTGTGTTAACATCCCTCCCCACGCTGGGAGGCGGTCTTGGCCAGGTCTCCAAAACCCCTCTCTAGAATTTGGAACAGCAAGCCTTTGTCAAACAATTTTTCCAACATGAGGAGTGAATCGCCAATTAACAGAAATTAACTACCTAATGAATTTGCCACAGGAAAAACATCCGTGTGTGGCTTAACCTCCAAATCGTGGTCACAGTAGCCTGCTCAGCGGTCTCCCTTCAGGATACCGTGTCTGCTGCCTTGGCCCGAGAACCCTGGCCGAGCCATGTATGCCGTGGGTGGGGGTCCTGCCCTCTGGTTGCCACCATGGCCGGGCCCTGGAATGCCAGTCACTTGGAAGCCCATCTTTCGCAGCTGAGGACAGCATCTCTGAGAGGAGAGGAGGACAGTGTCTAGGCCGCGCTGCCTTTGGCCAAGCCAATAACTATGAAATTGCTGACACCTCCCAGCGATGCTTAGGAACAAAATTGGATTGCCTCGAGACAAAAAGCCGCAATACAAAGAACCCACAATTTGTAGTATATGCCCTTTTGACACAGAAAGTGCGGTGTTGTACAAGCCGTGCTCTGGGAGCGTCGCCCTCCATTACTGGTTGACACACCGTCGAGAAGGGATGAATGCCTTTACTCAAGCAGGATGTATTATTCATGGGTAGTAGACGCCCTGCATTTTTACCTTCATCCATCACACTGACCCTTTCATGGGTGAGTCACAAATTCTCCTTCGTGTCTCCGACTCCCAGAGTGTCTTAGAAATTCTGAATTAAGCCTCTCAGGACCACCTTCATTTCTTCCTCCAAATTAGCCACATCTCCCAGCTGTGTCTCTGTGGTCTAAACGGGAGGCTTCTGTAGCTTTGTTCTTGCCAATTTACTGGAAGGATGAGGTCATGACCGTGATTGCATGTCACAAGAGCTAAGAATAAGAAATTGAAAGCATCACTTTCTTTTAAGCTACAGCAACCTTGTCATCAGGAAGTCAGTGATATTGTCTTTTGAGCAGATGGAAGAGAATTGAGTAGCTTGGATACCATTAGGAGACTTGACTCGCTTCCTCGGGTATAAGTGGGCCTGCACTGTTGCTGTGTATCCAACAGCTAGAGGGACCCCCGCCCAGATAGCATCTCCTCACTTGGGCCTGTTACGTTAGTACAGAGTGCGGAGAAGGGGAGGGCACCAGTCAAGTGAGGTGCTGCGGGGTTGACAACGCCTGTCCTCCTGCTGTCGGGGCCTTAGGTGGCATCGCCATGGCTCCCTTGCCAGCTCTGCACCTTATAGACTCCTAGTCTTTCTGTTCACCTTGTGTTTCTCTCCAGACTGTCTGCGCATGACAATGGGAAGCTTCAAGGGCACGTTCTTATTTCTGTGCTTATTTCTGGTGAACTAATATATTACAGATTAAGTATAATTCAAAGCTGCTGATCCACTGAGGCAAGTAGAATGTGAATGCTTCTTTAAATCCGATTTAAATTCATTACAAGTAAAACGTAGTAGCACGCTGTGATTAGAACAGGGTGGCTGCTGAGGTCCTGTTTTTACTCCCCTCCTGGCCCCTTATGGTAGATTATGGGCACATCTCATCTTGTATGACTGGTGCTGGACAAAACTGTTTTGAAATGTTAATCTTCCCCATATTCTTTACCAAGGCCTGTCTATAAAGTTATCATCAAGCAGGAAGCCAGAGGGGGCTCCTTCCCACAGGAGCACGCCTGCCAGCCCACCCGCGCCCCTGGGCATGGCTGGCTCCTGCATGAAGTTCAGCGTCCCGCTCTTGGACCATGCACTGGCCGGGCAGCATCGGCTCTCCAGAGCCCTGGTCCCGGGTGGAAGTCCCTGCTTAGCCCAGGGCCTGGACAGGAGCACCTGCGCTTGTAGCAAACACAAGCCTTCGGGGTGGAAACTGGAAGGCTGCTCACCGCTCCTCATGGAAAAGCTCTGTCTGATGGGAACTCGACCCTGGCCTCAGCTGCAGCTTAAAGTTGAGTTAGAGAGAGGCCTGGGAAATCTTCTCTCTGCTCCCTAGAAGCCATCACTGTAATTTGCCCAGCCACTTCCCTCTCGTTGGATTCTGTTTCTGACTCAACGGCACTGTAACAACCATGGTCACAGCTACCTCTTTTCACACAAAAGTAAATCTTTTCCTTCGGTCAGTTCCAGGAAGTGGAATCGTGAAGTCAGAGGGATGATACACTCCCAGGCTCTAGACACACTTTGCCAAATTGCACCCCCACCCCGCCCTGGATGAGGGGAAGTGGCTAACACTGCCAGCGGTCGCTGGGCTGTGCCCCTCGGCTGCCGGGCATGTCCTTTTGTAGCTCTCTACCTGTTCCCTTTACCCTCCCTCTCAGGCTTGCCTGTCACACTGTTTCCTCCTTAACTTTACTTTGGAGTGAGGCCTGTGCCCTGCGGAGGTGGCAGGAAGCTTTTCTGTGTAAGTGAAGATGCGTGTCCAGTTATGAACTTTTCTTAGCTCTAGAGCTGGGGTTGCAACTGTGTCACTGACCTTACAAATCACAGTGACTGGTGTCACCCAGTGTGGTGACAGTACCTGGGCGTGTGGTCATCTCTAGAGCCAGCCACATACTGGAAGCCCTCTGAGAAATGGTATTCCTCTGGGAGGGCTCTTTGGCATAGCAAATGAGGAAAACTGCACTCTGAGGTTCTGTATTTGCACGAATAATTTATAAGCAAATAATGCACATTTCGTCCTTTGCCATTTTTCAGTGCTGTGCAAGGCGTCTTGAATTTCTTTGGTAGCTTTTCCAGAAAGACCAATTGGCTTCACATTTCTCGAATTACAGTAAAGGCAGAGAATCTGAGGCCCTGGGAGAGCAGCTGATGACTGATGACTGAAGCCACCATGGGCAGGGAGGCAGGGTTTGGGAACAGACTCCAGATTCCCATAGTCGCCATACGGCCATTTCCCAAAGAAAGATATTGGACTCCTCTCAGCTCTGTGAAATCCAGGGACTTCCTTCTAGAACTCTCCCTGCCCCTCCCTCCTCCTCCTCGCCTTGGCCGGCTCCCAATACCGTTTTGAGGAAACATTCGCCCCGTTGCCCAGGTGCCCAGTTTTCCTGAGAGGAAGCTGTCCGTGTGTACTTTGTCAGAGAAATCTTTGGCAATCTAGCAGTTTTGCTCACAGTCTTTTGGATGTTGTGTGGCATTGGAAAGGCTAGGATTTAGAATCCGGGCACCCAGGTCTGATGTATCCCTTCGGCCTCCAAAGCCAGACCTCACGCTGCCTGCAACCTCCTCAAAGCCAAGGAGGGCCGGCAAAAGGCGGCGCCCTCCTCCGGCCTTCTACCCACAACCCGCATTGTCAGAGACTGCCACCAGGGTCTGTGTTTCCCGCAGGTCATCTGGATGTCAGCATGGCAGCCACAAACCTGGAGAACCAGTTGCACAGCGCCCAGAAGAACCTCCTCTTCCTTCAGCGGGAGCATGCCAGCACCCTTAAGGGGCTGCATGCCGAGATCAGGCGACTGCAGCAACACTGCACAGGTACCGGGCCCCGCGCCACCCCCCGGAGCAGGGCCCTAGGCCCACCCAGGGCTACAGAGCAAAGCAGGACGTGTTGTCAGTTCTGAGACAGCGGCCAGCTTAGAAGCTGTGCCAGGCTCACTCAGGAGTGGGGCAAAAAGGGGTTTCACTTGTCTCTGACCTCGTTAAGCCCCCCATCTCTGGAGTCTCTCTCAATGTCTTCCCTTATCCTCTGCCCAACCAACACACGTCAAGCGTAAAGCTGCAAAGTCATTTCTTGGCATACTGAGGGTTTAGAAGATCAAAATGCAACAGTTAGGATTTACAATGTCCTTTGGAACCGATCGCCGAAGTGTAACACACAGAGCAAGCTGGTTGCTAACTGGATGCCAGGGAGTGGCTTAGGGAAGGAGGGTCTCTCTGAGCTCTAGGAAGGACAGTGGCCACTAATGGCTCTGCCATTCACACGCCTGCCACTAATGCTGCCAAATCCTGCTCTGTCTGGGCGGGATTTGCAGGCTAATTGTGGGAATTGGGTCTGTATTTTCAGTGCTGAGGAATGCTTTACAAAATTAACATATACGGTTTCCTTTCTAGATTTAACATATGAGCTGACACTCAAAAGTTCGGACCAGACAGGTAAGAACTTCCTCCCCAAAAGTGAACGGCGGCATTATTTCTGGTTCTGGCACATGTTGGTGCCATTTGTTCACCAGCTGCACATTTAGAAGAAAGTACATCTGCTGGGAAGTGTTGCACGTGTGACCAGAGCTTTCTAAGAAAAGATAGGAAGTTTAGAGCCTGAGATGTTATGACGGCCTGTCAGTGGAGTGGGAGGGAGGAGGGGTTTATCTTCTTTTGGTGGACACATATATTTGGAATGTCTTTTCTTGACTTTGATTTTTCTCCAGCGAACATCTTCCTTCTCTAATCAATAAATTAATGTAATTTAAACCGGAAAGAGGAGAAGGAAAAGGAACAGGATCCCACCTCTTCAGTTCCTGGAGCCTCACCCAGGGCCTGGCACAGAGTAGGTGCTCCCAACACACTTGTTGAGTGAGGGACCAAATGACCAGATCGTCCCCAAAGGACTATGAATACCTTTCTCTAGACTGCAGTCCCAGAAATGCTTCCCCTCAACCCGAATCCTCAGGGACTCCCAAAGGTATTAGCCTGATGGCAGCTGGGGCAGAGGAGATAGAACAGGGGCCCCTGTGGCCGATGACAATTAGTTGCTCCCTGGAACCGACTTGGGATTTGAAAAATGCAGAATCCATACTGGAGTCAAGATGTCTTTTCCTAAATAGGCCACACTCCAGTGGCATCTCACCTCCCCAGGACTGGAAATCACTGCTTTACGTTAGTGGAGGCAGAGCCTACACGTCTGGGGGCACGGGGGGCGTGGGGGGAGATACCGGCTCCTGGACCCCCACCCTTGGAGGTTCTGATTCCAAGGCTCAGGGGGGGCACCTGAGAATCTGTTTAGAAAGTGCACCGGTGATGGCACCTGGCTGGCTCAGTTCATAGAGCGTGTGACTCTTGCTCTCACAGTTGTAAGTTCATGCCCTCTACTGGGTGTAGAGATTACTTTAAAACAGTAAAAGTGAAGTAAGAAAAGGAAGTAAAGTGATGTAGTGACTGAGCGCTCTGGCAGCTGGGGAAGTCCGGCTCTGTGTGATTAAGAACAGTTGCCTCAGCTCTGTGCATGTGCATCTTTTATGGGGAAAGAAGGAATCTTCTAGAAAGGATGCACATGTGGAGGAGGAGGTAGGGCAGAGATTCCTATAGAAAGGTGGAAATCAGTAAAATAGGAGGTGTTGATCCCTGGGAACAACAGTCACAAGAACCTCTCTCTGGAGTTTCAGGGAGGCAGGGCAGGCGGCCAGAGGAGCTCCTGGCAAGTCGGGAGCCAACAAGCATCGGTCCATAGCCCTGGCTTCAGAGCCCCGCTTGGCCTGCATGCCCACGTGAGACGTGCCCGCAGACACCGGTTCCTGGCCTGGCATGGGCCCCCGAAGCCCAGGGGAGTCCCTGAGCGGCTGACGGTGGGCACACACGGGGAGGCACAGGCTGACCAGATGAGCAGGGGGACCGTGTGGCAGGGAAGGCGGCAGCCTCCCCTCCGCAGCTTCAGAGCTGTGCGCTCAGCTACGGACGGAGTCTATAGCGGTCTTTCCGAACAGTGCTTGCGGTGGAGCGGGCGCTTAGTGCCACCCAAGCAGGCAGGAACAAACGGGGAGCAACTCCCACTAAGTATCCCCTGACGGCAGCTAGCCTGGGGTTGCCCGCTGTGACCTCAGCACTTGAGAAGTGTGGAGGTGTCGCTCTCTGCGGGGAGCCAGGGAACGGGGCACTGCGGGCACTCAGCCTGCACCCGCTGGGAGAGGGCGGGGTGGTGGGAGCAAGAGGCCCAGGGGAGGGGAGGCCGGCCTAGCCAGAAGGACTCCTGCCTCCGCGCCGGGGGTGCTAAATCCCGCCTCTCGGCTCGCTCTTCCAGGAGATGGGGCTTCCAGAAGCAGCGAGCTGAAGAGGAAATGCGAGGAGCTGGAGGCCCAGCTGAAGCTGCAGGAGGAGGAGAACAACGAGCTGCTCAAGCAGCTGGAGCAGAAGAACGCCATGATCGCCGTGCTGGAGAACACCGTCAAGGAGCGCGAGAAGAAGTACCTGGAGGAGCTGAAGGTGAAGAGCCACAAGCTGAACATGCTGTCCAGCGAGCTCGAGCAGCGCGCCGGCACCATCGCCTACCTGACCGCCCAGCTGCACGCCGCCAAGCGGAAGCTCCTGAGCGCCGGGGGGGCCTCGGACGGCAGCCCCTCCGGGAGCCCTGTGCTGGCCAGCTACAAGCCGGCCCCCCCCAAGGACAAGCTGCCTGAGACGCCCCGCCGCAGGATGAAAAAGAGCCTCTCAGCCCCCCTGCACCCGGAATTTGAGGAGGTCTACAGATTTGGGGCCGAGAGCCGGAAACTCCTCCTGCGGGAGCCGGTGGATGCCATGCCTGACCCCACCCCGTTCCTGCTGGCCAGGGAGTCCGCCGAGGTCCACCTCATCAAGGAGAGGCCTCTGGTCATCCCCCCCATCGCCTCCGACCGTGGCCCGAGCGAGCAGCACAGCCCGGCCCGCGAGAAGCCACACAAGGCTCACGTGGGGGTGGCCCACCGCATCCACCACACCGCAGCGCCGCAGGCCCAGCCCGAGGTGGAGACGCTGGCGGTCGACCAGGTGAACGGAGGGAAGGTCGTGAGGAAGCACTCAGGGACGGACAGAACTGTGTGAAGCCTGCCCCAGGCGACCCTTCACCCTCGGCTGTCGATGCACTGTGATCACTACAAGGAAAAACTCATCCATACCTTTTTTTTTTCTTAATTCCCATGCATGCCAAATTTTTTTCAGACCTGTCAACAGATGATTCTTCTCCTGCTCCTCTTGCCCTCTTACTGACACCAAAATACAATCGTGTCCCTGCTGCAGAATACGTATTTACTAATCGCTGTGGCCAAACACCTGTGTGCCGAATCGCTTGCTTCTAATCCCACACTGTGTACCTCCGCGCGCTCGTGGACAGAGCACAGGCCGCAGGCTCTATCACTACTCGACGTTAACGAAATCGGATAGTCACACGCCTCATTATACAGCCGGAGCAACACACGCCGACCGACCTTGACCCCTCGCTCCAGTTTCCAGGGCAGCCCCTGCTCCCTCCTGGAGACCCTGTAACCTCCCGACGAGCCTTTCCCAGGGCGGCACAGATAGCCGAGCAGCTGTAGATGTGTATCTCGGGAATGAAACAAGATGATGTTACTTCTCATACCACCACAATCTGAACGTGTGTTCATATTTTTTGTTAGTTTTATCCAAAATGTTCAAGATCCCAACAAACTTTATTTTCTAAACCTGCCTCTTTCTGTTTTGTGTCTTTTATTAAACCACCTGAGGGAGGAGCTGAGGGGAGGCTGTGGGAGGGGGAGAAACAGCTGGCCACCCCCCAGCCCCGCAGTAACTATAGCATTCTTACCCCATGTTCTCTCCCACAGCTCCCGCCCCTGAGAAGGCTCTGTGCTTCCAGGTTCTGGCAGAAACTCCCTGTGCCTATGACTGGCCCCTCCCCTCAGCCCTGCTGGTGCTCCAGCCGGCTGGTCCCTTTCGGAGTGTAAAGCCACTCCTGCCCTCCAGCAGGCCTGGCCCCCTAGGGTGTGTAAAAAGAAGGGATGCCCAGGAGCCAGGCCCAGATGCTCTAAGTCTGCCCCCAATCCCACACAGGTCCGGCCAGGGTACGGGTAGGAGCTCATACAGGGATAACATGCCAGCTCAGGGAACTCACCCCTACCTCCACCTGGTAGGCTAGAGAGCTCTAGAAGTGAGCAGGGGTGACAGCAGGCAACTGTGGCCATCTCTGGTGGGGTGGCCCAGGAAGGAGACTCTGCCAGACCCTGCCCAGCAGCCCAATCACACGTCTCCTCTAAGAAGGGAAAGAAAACGACATACCTTAAAATGTTCTCTAGTATTTACTTCTCAAATACACAGAATCCTTAGAAACAGTTTAACTCTTCAAGTTAAACTTAAACATCTTAAGTTCTACAGAAAAAGTAAATCAGCTGATTTCAAATGAAAAGAAAATCCCGTGTCTCTCCACCCCCAGCCGCTCCAGGCCCTGAGAGCTGAGAGCTGAGAGCTGACCGCAGACGTGACCACCGCTGCCGAATGCCTACATTTCCACCGCCAGCCATGGATGGAGCTGGGTGTGCAGGTTTCTTGGCCCAGAGGGTCAGTCGGAATTCAGGGTGAGGCACACCCCCTGCAGCACCCAGTGAGAAATGTGCTTGTTGGTGAAGAGATCAGCTTCAAACACCAGGCCGACTCCCATGGCGTTCCTTCTCATGGAGGTGGTGTAAACTGGCGTCCGGAAGGTGTTCTGCAAAGGAGAGGCAAGTGAGGGGCACCACAGGAGGGCAGAGGAGCTCAACCCCGGGCTATGGGACACTTCTTGTGCGAGCTAATGGTGCAGTGTACACCCCCCCCCCCCCTGATCCCGGCTGGCTGCCCCCCGCAGCCAAGCACAGACAGGGCTGCTGCTTGGGGACACGCTCAGGAAAAGTGGATCCGGGCTGCATGAGCCAGGAGGACCCTGCTGCTGCCGCCGCCCTGAGTGTAGGGACTTGGTCAGGCAATGCCCACAAGACATGATGGGAAGGGAAGCATTTCTCCCTAAGTTAGGCTGGACCACAGCTCAGAGTGTGAAGCCACGCCGCCCGGCAAGTCTGCTTACACGCCTGTGCACGCGTGGGTCTTCCTGTGAAGTGACTCCACGCTCTTGCCCTGGCTCAGGGCTTCTCCCCCGCCCATGAAAGGTTAAAAGGCAAGACCATCTGAGCCACCCCAAGCGTGACCCCCTCCCAACCTGCAGTTTGAGGCGATGGGCTTCGATGGGGATGATCTTCAGAATCGGTAGATCGACCACCAGCACCTTGGGTTTGCTCTTGATAAGACACCCTCTTTCTACATCCCAGTCAGCGCCTTCTAGATACAGTCCTGAGACGAAGCATCCTGGAGATACCAGGAAGAGACCGGGATTCACTGGGGAGGCACCGGCAGCTCTCCCGGATGTCCGTGGCTCATGCACAGAGACAACCAACCGACTCTCCTTCCCCAGACACAGCCCAGGCCTTCTTCCAAAAGAGGGGACCGTCCTTCCTTCCCTTTGCAGAGCAACAGCCCAAACAGGACACTCTGTAGACCCCACTGAGCCTCCCCCATGGCCTCAGTGAAGAGGACAAGGGGTGGTCGCCTCCCCCAGCAATCTGCTTCAAGGCTCACAGCCCTAGACCACTGGACCCCCGGGTTATAAAGACAAGAGCACCAGTCGGTACCACAGCAAGGCCAAGTCCTCCCCTCTGAGCCAGAGGGAGTGGGAGCAGGGAGCCAAAGCCCAGCAGAGAAAATGGTGTCTGGGGATAGGACACAGCAGACACGCACAGCGGCAGTGAAGAGGATAGTCACCCAGAGAGTGTAGTGGCCCTGACACCTGCCAGTTCCTCTGAGACCCCGCTGGCCATGTGCTATGGGATGGTGAGTACCCGTGTCTCCACTGTGAAGCCTGTCTCTAGGCTTGCTCAAGAGGGCTTTTGTTGCTCATGTTTAAATGTCCTCTGACTCCGGGGCCCAGCCCTGGGAAATGGCAGCTCCCTGCCAGAGTCTGCGACATCACTCACCAGTGTGAAGGGACCTGACCTTATATTTTAATGGGTTCAACCTCGTCTGACCTGCCTTCTGGTACCCACACCCCGGTGCCCTCAGGGTTTCCAGGGAAGTCTTCAGGTGATCCAGTTCTTTGAAAGACCTAACTCTGACCAAGAAGCCCACTCCCCACAAACGAGCAGGGTGAACAGGGTTCAGGCCCCTTCTGATATCACCCCAGGTCTCAGTGCTGAAACTGGAAGAGCAGCACATGCGATCGCCCTCAGAGAGGTCAAGACACAGAGAGTGCCCACACAGCGCCGCCATCCGCAGCAGCCTCACTTTCAGACACGGGCTGGCCCCGTCTCGGCCCACACTGCGCTCGTTGCTCTGACTCGGGGACGGCTCAGGGAGGAGCCTCCCCAGCACGCCGGCCGTGGCCGTACCTTGTCCTGCCCGCTCATTCACTTCATCTGCATCCTGGAACTTGGTCACTTGCGTGAACAGGGTGGAGCGGTCCAGTGGCCAGTTGTTCCTCCGGCAGGTGGCCTGCACCAGGGCCGTGAGGTAGGACTCTGGGATGTGCAGCCCCGAGAGCCACATCACGCTGGGCTCACTCTCGGTGACCTGGAGGGAAGGGAGGGAAGCTGGCAGGAGCCCGGGGCCACCATCAAGTGCCAGGGCCAGCGCAGACCAGATGCTTGGTTCACGATAAAAACATGGTTCATCTTGGCAGCCAAAAGATGGGCGTGGGAACAACCAGGAGCCTGCCGGGGAAAACAAGCTGAACTGCCCGATTCCAGAAGGAGCAAAGATTTAGATATAAAAGAACAAAGCCACAGAAGTACCAGATCAAATCTCCACTGAATGTTGTCAAGATCTTGGAGTTGGGAATGCAAAACCCAGAGGCCATACAAGAACAGACTGATACATTTGACTAATAAAAAAGTAAGACTTTCTTACAGAAAAAAATGCCATAAGCTAAATCAAAAGACTTTTGGCAAGCCGGGGGAAACACAACAGTGGCACGTACAGGGCTAATCTCCTTGATAGACAAAGAGCTCTAAGAGACCATTTTAAAATGGAGAATTCGATAAAAATGAAATCAAGACACAGACAATTCACAGAAAAAGAAATGAGGTACGCTTGGCCTCACCATAAAGAAATGCACACCCAAACGTATTACTATTTACCTATCAGGGAGAAAAGATCCAAAATATTAAGAGCACACAGTGTTGCCAAGAGGGGAGGGAATGCTCGTGTTTGTTCACTGTGGGTCTCCACTTCTCTAGAAGACCCTCTGACCAGAGCTGGCAGAATGTGAAATGCACAGGCTGGGACCAGCTCTGCCGCTGGAGGGACTGGCCTGTGAAATAACACTCGTGCATGTGACCACAGACGCCGGCGCCAGAGCACTGCCCATCCTGACTAAAAAGAGAAGAAACTCAAATGGACCCACCTAAGTGTCCATCAGGGAAAGGACGTGGAACACCTGTAAAACAGAGTTCCCTGAAAAGAATAAGTTTGATCTAAAGGTACTTGGAAGAACGACGGCCAAGATGGACTTCGAGATGAATAAATCAGATTGTGCCTACTAAGCTTCACGGTCTTGGAAACAAAACATAAAGGAAAAAAAAATACAGATATGCCTGTAGAGTCAGAGACCATTTCTTGAACACCCAATCAGCTGCGAACAGAAGGTACCACTTCTGTTGAGGAGTTAGAGAGGGGCTGGGGGCTGGAGGTGGTTGGGGGGCAGTCTAGGCCGAACCAACTAAGCAACAGTTGCCACTTGCTTACCCACGATGTGTACTGGCTGAACCGCCGCAGGAAGTACAGCATCCAGTTCCCGAGGGACTTCAGCGTGTCCGGGGCAAGCTTTCTCCAGATATTAGGGATTTGTCCGAGGAAAAGAGACCTGGCTACGTCATCTAACTCGTTGCTCATCCCAACTTCTCCGGCCAAGGCCTGTTTGCAGAATCAAGGGAAGTCAGGGGAGACTGTCAGAAACCTGGGTGATGCATCGAGGTAGGGGTGTGCCTGTTAGGGACAAGCTCACCCTCTGAAGTTCAGCCAGAGACCTGGACATCCGTACGGCGAGCTTGTTGAAGCGTTCCAGCTCTTGCAGAAGGACCACCGACGTCGGGGAGATGCCCACCCCGAGCTGCTTCCTGATCTGGTCCAAGTCAAAGATTTTGGGCATCTTGTTTTCTATGTCCTTGGCAACCTGGCCAATGTAATCATCTCGGCTAATGCCGCTGCTGGATTCCCCTAAAACCAAGACACTTTTTAGGGAAAGCAACGCACCTGAATGTTAGGACTGGGGCATCCTGAGCCTTCTGGTTCTTGGAAAGGCAGCAACAATATACAACTCACAAGAACCAACAGCACCGTGTGCCAACACCTTCCACCCTAACCAGACCAATTCTGCCCTCCGCAGTAGACTTCACCTGTCTGAGGCTGTAGCTCCAGCAAGTGGGCCCACATGTCCCGAGCCGCCTGAGTGTAATATCCAATCTCAGCATTGGAATGAAGACCAAACACTTCAGGTGTGTTGGTCAGTGGGAGGGCCTCAATGGCTTCTATAATCAGAAGAGAGAATACACCATCACACCATCCTCGATTTCCGAGGGCCCACCACCTCAGAAATCCCCAGATATGCAAGTCTAATTTCTTGCATGTGTTTTTAAATTAAAATTCTCTACCACCACACCCTAATCCAGTTCTATGTTTATCATTTATGAGAACGGCTCACTGGGCTTCCCGGGGACCACTCTTTTTTCTAGGCAGAATCTGATACTTGTCTTCATCCTAGGACAGGAAATTTGAACTAACTCCCATCAGTGCTGAAGCTAGAAAGAATGCACTGGGCCCCCTAAAAATCGTAATGGAGCATGCCCACCAGCCAAGGATGCCCACCAGCAGAGGGGTCAGAAGAGCCATCAAGCCACCCATAGAGCAGCTGAAATGTGTGGTGGGTCTCCCTTAGAAAACACTTTTTTAAAAAAAAGATTTTATTTATTTATTTGACAGAGATCACAAGTAGGCAGAGGGGCAGGCAGAGAGAGAAGGAAACAGGCTCCCCATGGAGCAAAGAGCCTGATGAGGGGCTCGATCCCAGGACCCCGGGATCATGACCGGAGCCGAAGGCAGAGGTCTTAACCCACTGAGCCACCCAGGCGCCCCAGAAAACACTTTTAACATACATTTTAATGCCCAGGAAATCTCACCAACGAATTTTTCCTTTACATCACCAACGGGGATTTTGTAGTCTACTTCCTCATTCCGGAAGAAGTGGAACGGCTGGAAAGTGTCAAAAATGAAGTCTCCCAGGTACTCATCCATGTAGATGGTCAGGATGCGTCGATCGAAGCTGTCGATGGCACGTCCTCCATACATGACCTAACATACAGGGACCGAGAGCTGGCCTGGAGTACAGGAACCAGCAGGGGACCCCTGAGACCTGATGTGCCCTGAGGGATCCTCCTGCTGGCCTGGCCACTGTGCAGCTCAAACCATGTTGACAGCAAGCCTTGCAACCACAGTGAACAAGAGGTGCCCTCACGAAGTGTGGCGAGCCCATATGCCATTTGCCAAACCCCAGAACATAGTGAACAGACCACAAAACCACCAAAGAAGCCAGCTGCCACTTTGGTCTTTGCAATTGGTGACATCCCTCTGTGTGCCACCTGCAGGCCATAGCAGGGGGCTTGGGGGGGGGCGCTGTATAAAGTAATGGTCTCCAGAGTGGCCCTCCATGCCCACCAGACAGGAGAAGATTACAATGACAGGCCCAGGGCTGTGCTGTCCCCTACAGAACGCGGCCCCCACAGTGATGTATCCAGAGCCTGCGCAGAAATGGAGCCCAGCAGGAGAAAGACACCCATGTGACAAGCCAACAGAATTCCTCAGAGACCCAGGGCCTTCAAATGACAGGTGGCAGAAGCAAGTGGGGAGTCACCAAGGGCTCAGAGGTGCTGCACAGGGCACCAGGTCACAGCCCACAAAAGACATTCCCACCTCTCCAATGAGGTACTTGAGGCTGCCCCACGGGATCCTAGGGTCATGTTGCTGGAAGGCTTTTGTTAGGTACGTGTTCAGAATCTCCATGCAGACCTTAAAAGAGGAGGGACAGGCATGGTTATACTCCACCCCACAAAGTCACTCACGCGCTGACCCTCCCCTGAAGTGTGGGTGGGAGCAGCTGGCTGTCGTGACCTTGGAGAAAGGGTGGGGGGAGACGAGCCAGCTGAGGGGGAACAGTAGCCACCATGTCTTCACCTGGAAGTCAGACTCATTGAAGTCATAGTACACGTTCCACCCGATCTTCCCGAACTTTCTCCTCTCCTGCACCACGGCGTGGAAGAACGCCAGCACATAGACCAGCGACTTGAAGGCTGGGTGTGGACACTGCTCCAGCATGTCGGGAGAGATCTTGAAGTACGTTGCTCTCATGTTGAGTTTCAGCCCATTGGGCGGCTCCGTAACAACCTGTCAGAAGACACATCGTGGCCAAAACCACAGACCCATGAGCCTGGGCTTGGAAGAGGCAAGAGGTAAACTGTAGATCTCTCGGCTTTCCCTTCACCTCTGTGCGGCCACCCTTCCCCTCCCCCACATAGCAAACATCTCTTGGGAGGGGCCCAGCCAAGAAGTTAAGGAACGAGAGATTGTTCTGGCTCCTGTTCATTAACTGAACCAAAGAAGGTTCTTTAGCTTCTCTGGGCCATAGACTCTTCAGATGCAAAATGGAAGTAGTTAAGTTTTCCCTCAACTGGCCCCTGATAACAGGTGACGAAACAATCTTTCTAAACATGGCTTCTCTGGAGAGTCAGTTAAGCGGGATGGATAAGCCTCTAGAGCACAGCAGGCCTATCACTAGAGAGAAAAAAATGTTTGATAAATGTGAAGTTTGGGAAAACGAACCCAGACAGGATTTTGGATACATGCGGAAGTGGTTGAGACAGGCCTGTTGTAAATGTCCCCCCCAAAACTCATCACCCAATCCAGGACAGCGCCTCGCTCAGGGGAGAGAGGGAGAGACAGACGCGGGAAGGGTGGGCGTGAGGGGTCCTGCTGTGACCCAGGTTTATTTGCAAACACACATGCACGCACACACAGCGGAATGGCAGTGGTCCAGGGCATGGAGCTGGGGGCACGGGTTGGGGAGGGGGTCTCTGTCTGAAGCCAGACCTTCAAGGACTTCTGCAGAATCCCAATGGGGAAGCCCTTGGTGGGGTCTGTGGTGAGCCACAGGCGGAAGTCTGGGTGGGGCTTGGTGATCCTCTCCAGGGACTTCTCCAGATCTTTTAGCCACTTGACCAGGAGATGGCAGTTCTGCAGCATCAGCCACTGTCCACGGGCCACCGCCATCTCCAGCAGCTGCAGAGCCACCTGCACCGCAAGACAGGGGAGCGGCTGGTGTCCCAAAGCCACACTGGCCCCATGCTCTCCAGAGATGCACTCCACGCCCCTCCCAAATTAAATAGCCCACCCCAGCAGGAGCCACAAAGAAGCCAGGGGCCCAGGAGCTCCAGAGGCTGCCTTCAAAGAACTGATTGCTCAGAGTCCCTTCAGGGCCACTGCTGTGCTGCTGGGCCAGTCCAGGTTCTCTGGGACAGTCGCATAGACACCCTGACTTCGACCGCAGCCATGCCCCAGGGGCAATGACTGCCCTGATCTGAAACGGATGTCACCAAGACTGGAGGAGATGACAACTATGTGTGAACAGACCTTAGGAACAACAGGCCACAGCGGCCAGGCGGGGTCAACAGTGACCGTGAGCTTGCTCAAGGACCATGCAGCTGTCACACATCATCTGGGCCCTGAGTGTTGCTGCCCAGAGGACCAGCAATGCACCCAGCCCGTGCAAGGAGCAGTACCCTTGAAACCACACACTAACCCACTGTTAACAGAGGCCAGGGACCGCTCTTAAATTCAGAGTTTGTTCCTTCCAACAACGAATTACCTTTTCTTGGCCCTGACCCATGGCGAGGAATTTGAGGCGGTTTCCTCCAAAACCACTGCGCTCGGCTAATTTCATAAGGTCGCTGGCAGGGTCAGAGCCAGGACTGAGGATGAACACAATGGGCGAGTTGGGAGTGCTCTGCTCAAAGATGGCCTCGAAGCTGATCATGGGGGGCTGCACGTACCTAGTGAAGGAAACAAAGCGGGGACTTGGAGGACAGCCACAGCGAACTCGGTCACCACATCCAGAACCTACCGGCTGTTCCTCTGGCATAGCTCTGCACAGGTTAGAGTGTCTACACTCTCGTCACACACAGGAGGGTGGACTCCTAGGGGACATGGGACCCACTGTGTCCCCCAGCACTCTCCAGGACATCCGTGGGGGCGCCTCCCAATGGGCCCTTCCAGGCAGATGTCCCCACATCACCCCCAGAGTCTCCATGCCGACAAATCCACAGGTACGTCCTGAATGGCCCACTTCTCAAAATTTTTGAAAATCAGTTACCAATACATCAGGCCTGGGCGATTTCACACAGAAATCCAAATTTGTAGCTTCTTTCCAAGAGTCGGGGAACCCAGCCACTCAGGGGCCCCTGCCAGCTGGTGTGAGTCAGCAGGAGCTAAGGGGCAGCTGTCCTGTAGGCCAAACTTGACCTCTCCCGTGTGCCGCCACCCCCGCCAGCCCCACTCACTCATTGCCCTCTGAGTGGGGTTTGCCAGCCCAAGTTCTCTGCCGGGCTTCCGTTCCAGAGTCACGCTGTCCAATATGGAAGCCACTGGGCACAGTGGCCACTGAGCACTGGGTTGCTCTGGGCAACTTACTGTCCCGCTGGGCAGTAAAGTCAAGTTCACACGGGACTTTGATGAGTTAATACCAAAAATAAAGTATCTCCATAATGTTTGTATTGATTACATGTTGAAATGATATTTTAATGTGCTGAGTTAAATAAAATGCTATTAAAATTAACTTCACCTGTTTCTTCCTGAGTGTGGCTTCTAGAATACTTGACACAAGCGGCTCCCACTATGGCTCTCCCAAATAGCTCGGAACTCGAGTGACTAGCGCTGCCTGACGACAGGGCGGCGGCAGCTCTCTCGGAAGCCAGGCAGCCATTCTATCTCAAGTCCAGGATGCAGGGGGAGACGCGACCGCAGCAGAGCCGAGAAGACTCGGCCACACACTTACTTCTCCCCCATTGTTTCAGTCACGTAGTCAGTCACCGCCCGATACACCCGATCCACACGGAAACAGCGCAGAATAAGCAACTTCTGGAAAGGGGTGACGTTGTCGTAACCCAACGGGAACGGGAACTGCTCGAGGGAGTCGAGGTCGCACCACTGGGAGAAGCACAGGACATTCGTGGTGGCATCAACCCAGAAACAGTACAGGCCCCCATTGTTACATGAAGGTCCCAAAAGTCACTGTAAAGGAATGAAACCTACACAAGTACAAGCCGCAAGGCCACTTTTAGTCTAATCTGTCATTTTCTACCCCGCGCCCCAAAACTACGAACTTCAGAAAGAGAGCAACTGAGTCTTTTTCACTGTTGAGTCCCCATGCCCACCAAGGGACATGGTCTGTGACAGGTGCCCATTTCTCAGATGGGTGGACAGATGGGTGGATGGATGGACAGAAGGATGGATGGTTCTCCCGCAACACTAGCGAAACAGATAAAAGAGAATTCCATCAAGGGTGTTGGAGGGTGCGGACTCCACCCTGACGGGGTCGCTCAGGCTCATCTTCTCACTCACGAGTAAGGCTACGGTTGGAGTCTCAAGACCACCGACACGGAGGGAAAGGAAGGAGGAGACACAGACCACGGTCTCACCTCCTGCCAGACGGCCACGTGTTTCTCCACATCATCGGGAAGATTCCCGAAGTTGTCTGAGAACATTTCCGATAAAAGCATGATATCCTCCCATCCCTGGTCAGACAACCAAGCGCAGGGCTTTTTCCGTCGGCTCTTCTCCAGGGAAATGTTTCCTAATCTCAACAGAAGAAGGGAAGTAAACAGCCCGCAGCAGTACGCCGGCAGGAGCGAGCCGCTCCAGACTGCGACTCTCCCAGACCTGCGTCTCCAGAGGGGACAGACGGAGGACGTGCAGGCTTGCCTTGTCACTAGCCGGGACCCCTCCCGGGCAGCTCAGCATGGCCTCCCGTCTCGGGGCAGGCTGTGGGCAGAGACCCGCTGCTCTGGGCCAGACCACAACCATTTCGGAGGCTGCAAAAGCGTCAACTGAAGTATTTAGTAACCCGGTGCTATGGGGAGGTGCCTGGGGGGCGCAGTCAGTGAAGCTCTGCCTTTAGCCTTCCTGGGATGGAGCCCCACGTCCAGCTACCTGCTCAGCGGGGAGCCTGCCTTCCCTCCCCCTCTGTGGCTCCCCCTGCTAAAGCTGTGCTGCTAGAAGCCGAGTTCGGAGGAGAAGTTTGGTAATACTGTGGTTCTGACAAATTTACATACGTGTGCAGCAGGGGTAGGGGTGGTCAAGGGAGCGGGGAAGAATGAAAGGAGACACGTCCTTCACCTTTTAAGAAGAAATCTAATTCTTCCTGGGGAACTCGGCCTTCTGCTTGTTCTATCTTGATCGTCATATTGAAAGAAAAAAGTAACTTGTGTTTCTCAAACAACCCTGGAGGGAAACATCAAGACGGGCACCAATGAAGTAAATTCACTTTCGAAGTGGAGTTTCCTACGCACAACAATCTTCAGCGTAGAAATAAGCTGCAAGGCCCGACATGGGGGGCGCCCAGCCCACCCCCCAGCCCTCTGCCCCCAGTGCTGGATGTCCGCAGTGTCTGAGCATACATAGCGCGGGCTCTGTCTGCACGGGGAGCCCACGAGCCGGCCTGCCATCCTGCTCACTCGTGTGGGTCTGCAGGGGCCCTGGCCACCACGCCCACCAGGGAAAGCAGAGCCACCCAAAGGCAACTGGGTCCAGAGCCTCCTTCTAGATGGAACACAGGCCGTTTGCCTGACTCTTGAGTGTGAGCTCTTTGTCCCGTGTCATCTAAGAGAGGCGTTGACACACTCCCTGTAAAAGGCTAGAGAGGGGACGCCTGTGTGGCTCAGTCATTAAGTCTCTGCCTTTGGCTCAGGTCATGATCCCAGGGTCCTGGGATCGAGCCCCACATCAGGCTCTCTGCTCAGCGGGGAGCCTGCTTCCCTTCCTTTCTCTCTGCCTGCCTCTCTGCCTACCTGTGATCTCTGTCTGTCAAATAAATAAATAAATATAATATAATGAATAAATAAAATCTAATAAATAAAATCCAATAAATAAATAAACAAAATCTAGATTTCATCTATTTGTTTGATAGACAGAGCTCACAAGTAGGCAGAGAGGCAGGCAGAGAGAAAGGAAGGGAAGCAGGCTCCCCGCTGAGCAGGGAGCCCGATGTGGGGCTCGATCCCAGGACCCTGGGATCATGACCTGAGCCAAAGGCAGAGGCTTAACCCACTGAGCCATCCAGGCGCCCCAATAAATAAAATCCTTTTTTAAAAAAAACATAAATAAATAAAAATAAACGAAAAAGTCTAGAGAGGCAGTACTTCCATCGTTACAGGCAGGTCTCCCTCATAAGGAGTGCGCGCCCCTGCAGCTGGGAGGCAGCCGTAGCAGACGTTCAAACGGCTGCAGTTCCAGCAGCACATTATTTACACGAACAGGCAGGGGGCCAGACCCGGCCTGCAGCTCACTGTTTGCCCACCTGAGCGGCCCAGCAGGCACATTCCACCAACAGATTCGTCAGGGATAGCGGGATGCTGAATGCGAAAGTTCTTTAAAACACACACACGTGCACGCACACACAGAAGAAAAACTGTCTAAGTCAACATCTGTGATTTGAAGTCTACCTTCTTGGCCGCAGGCGTTGGCTACGTAACTGAGCCCTGTAGGGACAACAGTCCTCAACCTTCCTCCTGCCCGACTGGAATGGGCTGAACTCTGTTCCTCCAAATCCAGATGTTGAAACTCTGACCCCCAGGGCCTCCAAATGTGACCGTGTCGGGAGAGAGGGCCTCTGAAGAGGGAATGAAGGTAAACAGGCCGCCAGCATGGGCCCTGATCCCATCTGCCTCTCGTCCTCAGCAGAAGAGATGTGGATACACAGACGCCTGAGGGGCACACACGCAGACCAGAGGGGTGCTCACCCGTGCAACCGTAGTTATAGATGTTGAAGGTCAGTGTGTCCATAATGTTCCGCAGTCGCCTCATGAGAATGGAATCAGGCAGGGACTTCTTAAGCGACAAGCCGAAGACCTCCAGGAAGGCGATGAGGGAGTACTGGTACATGGCATTGACCAGGGCCATCTCAGACAGCACGAAGAACAGGATGGCCCCCCTCCTGGCGGCCGGCCTGTAGCCGTCCCGCAGCCTGTCGATATCCAAGGCTGTCTTCTCCGCCAGCTTGAGCTTCTCCGATACCTAAAGAGAAGGTGCACATCACTGTGGAGATGGGGAGACTGACAGCGTCACCAGGATGACTTGGGAAATGGGCAAGTAAGGAATGCAGAGAGCAAGAGTGGGAGGAGCAGCAAAGAAATCCATGCCATGCTCGGGGGGGGGGGGGGGGGGGGGGGGGACCGCAGGACACGCCCCTCTTGCCAGATATAGTGGATGTTTGTTGGCTGGACTCCCCAGCACCTGTGCCCAGTCCTTCTAATGACAGTCCCTGACTAGCTTGGAGACTCCAACTTCCCTCCTCATCCCATATGTGGGGTCCACCCCAATCCCAGGAGAGGAGCACGTGACCCAGACCTCAGCCAGTCCACACACAGCATCCCCAGCTGTGAGATCAGCCTGGGGTAGGCATGTGAGTAAAATGACTCTTGGGACATTCATGATAGGGACAGGTAACGACTCTCACTCTTCCCTTTGGACCTTAATCTGAGGGGCCATGAGGCCATACCCACCTGGTGACCATGAGGGGAGCCTGGCTCATGGGGAGGCGGAGAATAAAGCCAACCCAACAAAAGCCCAGAAATGCAGAGAAACTAAGTCCTAATGGTATGTTTAGAGTCTTGGATCCAACCCTGCCTGAAGCCATCCCTGGACTTTCTGTATTCTAAACTAATAATTTCCCTTCTGACTTAAGCCAAGTAGAGCTGGGTTTTCTATCATTCTTGACTCAAAGGGGCTGATCTAATGCACAAGGGTCCCTGAGAACACCTCCAGGGCTCCCCTCCCCATACTGCACCCCAATAAATGTGGCCTGTTCTCATCAGGAAAAACCTCAGGTGACTTAGGGCCCAGATCTGGTGCCAGCACAGGTGGCTGTCCCCCACACCCCCACCTTACCCTAACACCTCAGCTTCTAAGATGCAGGAATGAGGCCCTGAGATCACTGAACCCAGTTTCCTCCTTGAGCAGATGAAGGGACGGACGCTCCAAAAGCACATCCAGGAACCACCCCGCTCCCTCCCTCACAGGGCAATGCACCTTCTATGCAGATGATACCTCCATGGCCTTGGATTTGGTCTCCTCCAGGGTCTGCACTAGCTCCACATTGTCCAGCATGTTCCCCGTGGAGGTCGCCAGCTCCCGAAGGAGGGAATCTTCCAAATCCTTCAGCAGGTTCTTGTTCTCACTCGTCTCCTGGATGAGGTGCTCCCGCTGCTCCTCCAGCTCGTGCCTCTCATAGGCCACCAGCACACTCAGCAGCTGGTCCTCGAGACCTTTCAGTGTGACTATGGGAGCAAGGGGAGGCCGTCACCACTGGACACCCCGCACATCCTCGCCTGCTGCACGCCTGTGCCTGGTGCGGGCAAGCAGAGGGTGTGGCTGAGCCCGCATTTGGGGAACTTGAGGACTGGCTCCCACCATTGCTCCAAAGCCACAGGTCCAAACAGTCCAGAGATGCCCCTCCACAGAGTGGTGGGTGACAAGCCTGCAGAGGCTCCCATCGATTGGGCAGCCCGAGATGAAAGTATACCCAACCTACTTAACCCATGTAGACAGCTGTAGGACAACCCTAGAAAGTGTAAGAAATGGCACCCAGCTCCTAGCAGAATTCAGTTGGGAGGAGGGGAATCCAAAACCATGCCACATATTTAAATGCAAAAACAAAATAACTTCCTGCCCCAGCAGAATGGGGATCCTACCCCACTCCAGGCGTGGGTATCCGAGCCCTATGGTCCAGACCCAGCGCGCCCCAGACACGCGTCTCCCTGCCTCCCAAGGGAGGGACCCAAGACTTCATTGTGAAGAACTGGCGGATGAAGATGTGACCCTGACAGCATGACCTGGGGTCAGCAAACAAAATGGCGTCCCCTGAAAGCCCTGACTTCCCATTGCGGTCTCCGTGGTAACCGCCCCAGTTTGCCACTGGGCTTGTATACATCCTCACCCGTGTAGTTGATAACCATGGCCTTTCCAAACACGGATGGGGTGTATCTGGGATTGGCCAGCTTGGTGTTTAGGTACAGCCTGAAATTTGAGTCGTAATCCACTTCCTTATCGCCCAGTATGATGAACTGCCGTCCTTGAGACACTTTGATATTTTTCTCTAAGACGTTATCAATTACGGGGTCGATGTACTCATCCACGTCATGGAACAGGAAAGGGCTCCCATACTTTATGGACATCTCCAGCTGCTTCAGGAAGTCGGGGTCATTAAAGGAAGCCACCTGGAAGACAGGGGTGCTGTGTGCTCAACAAACACACAGGGAGTGCGCCTTGGGAGCAGGGAGTGGGCGCACCCTAGCCTCAGAGGGAGCCAAAGCAGAGAAAGAATGGGGGCAGGGGGTGGGAAGCAAAGCACAAGACCCATAGAAACCAGAAACCCATCAGGTTCAGGGTCTGAACAGCCCTAAGTAATCACGACAGAGTCTCACGACCCCTCACAGAATGGGCCATCTCGGGCCCCCCGGCAGGCTGACAGCAGGGGGAGGTCGAGGATGAACTCTGCATTAATAATATTTGTCTCACTGTAGCTCTGTGTATATTTTAGAGACATACCTTCCCCCAATAGCTTGGACATTCTCAGGAGCGAGGACCAGGAAAAAAAAAAATCAGGAAAAAGTAAAACTGAGAATCATGGGTTTGGGAACTAGTTCAGCAAAAAGTGACTGGACCCCAGCAATTTTACCCAGGAAAGCTGAACACATACGCCCACCAAAAAAGCAAGCAAAAAAACCAAAAGGCACATGAACGTTCACAGTAGCATTACTTGTAACAGCCAAAAAGTAGAAATCATGCAAATGTCCATCAATGGATAAATGAATGGTAGAACGTTGTCCATCCACACAACGGACTATGATTCAGCCATGAAGAGGAAGGAAGCACGGACTCCTGCAACAACTGGGATAAGCTTAGCAAACACGATGCTCCGCGAAAAAAGCGAGACACAAAAGGCCACACAGCGCATGATTCCATTTGTGTGAAACTCTCCAAAGGAGGCAAATCCATAAAATGCATTAGTGGTTGCTAGGAGACAGGGAGGGGGAAAAACGGAAGGATGATGGCGGACGGCGACTAAAGCACACAGCATTGCTTTTTGGGGTGGTAAACCCTGATCCTGGTGATTGCATAATTCTGCATATAATACACTAAAAACCACGGAGGTGTATGCTTTCAAAGGGTGAATTTCACAGTATGTGAATTACATCTCAACCCAAAGATCCTAAGGTATCTTTCCTCCAGTCCAAAGGAAAAAAGTGACTGAGCATCTTGGTCCAACACGTACAGGTAAGGGGACACAAAGATAAGGAAAGCGCGATGTCCAGCTTCAAGCTGCTCATAGCTGGGAGGTAACACACGGGCAAGAAAGCAAAGCCCAAGGCAGGTCATGCTGCCCTCAAGAACTCAACAGGGCGGGTGAGCAGAGAGGGGCAGGGCTCTGCCCAGGGATGAACAGAACATTTCAGCTCAGCATTGCCAGGGGCGCGGGGCTGCCAGGTAGAGATGGTGGACGAGGCAAGCTCTGCCCTAAGCGTGGGAAGTGAGGGCAGAGGACACCCAGGGAGGAGCTGGCCATACCCGCAGGTTATTTTTCTCTTCTTTTCTCTTTATCCAGTTGAGGGCCTGCTGCTGTGGGTCGATGCAGAGGGGGAAGCGGCTGGCCCGGGTGGTGAGGATGCCATTCTGAATTGAGAGCTCATCAGGGGGCAGTCCCTGGGATCCCCACCTGGAAGGGACAGTGACAGGGAAGTCTGTCTTTCTTGCCATGTTGTAACTGAGTGCTAAGGGTGGTAAGACTGGCCTTCCAGAACAATCTACCCACCCCCAGGCTGCTCCACCCTTCCCCACGGCTGGGGAAGCTGGATTTGCAGCTCACCCTGCCATTTCTGTACAGGCAAGTTGGCTGCATGCCTCGCTCTCCTGGGCCAGGTTGATGCCCACGTGGACCGCTCACTGACCCCACCCCACACAAGGCACCCACGTCCTCCGGATTCAGGGTCGCACACACCTGCTGATCTCAACATCATCTGTGAGCAGGTTTTCTAACCGGAAAGGCTGGCTCAGGGGAATCTCCCGCTCCAGGATGTCATTTTGCCAAACTTGGTAGACCATCTGGTCACGGAACTCCCACGTGAACGCGCCCTCGTAGCTCAGGAAAGCCGCGCACAGCAGGCAGTCCCCCAGCAGCTTCACCCGCCGGTGCATCAGCTCATCTAGGTCATTCAGCCACCTGGTGCAGGAGACGGGGGCTGCGGTAAGCCGTTAGCTCTGGCACAATCAAAAGGAACATTCGAGAAGAGCCACCTTGACACACTGCTAACAGGGCTAGCCAGAAGGAAACATTGTTGGAGATAGTCCCTTCTTCTAGAAACAAAGTCGGAAGACCTTGTTCAATTTTAGGGCTCAGAACCCAGCATCTAATCGGCTGGAGAAGTGTTTACAGGAAGCATCTAGTCTCAAAGCTATTTATTAAGTAGCAATCACGTTATCTCTTTCTTTTTTTTTTTAATAAGTTTTTTTTTAAAGACTTTATTTACTTATTTGACAGAGATCACAAGTAGGCAGAGAGGCAGGCAGAGAGAGAGGGGGAGGCAGGCTCCCCACTGAGTAGAAAGCCCGATGCAGGGCTTGATCCCAGGACCCTGAGATCATGACCTGAGCCGAAGGTGAGGCTTTAACCCATGAGCCACCCAGGTGCCCTGTTTCTGAATGCTTTAAATCAGCAATTTGCTGACACGCCCAGCAGAACTCCTGAGCTCAGGTCTTGCTTGGTGACAAAATTCTACCCAAGATAGAAGGGAGTAGATGTTTCCCTTGGCCCCTTCTTCTAAACAGCAAAAACCTTCTAGGTTTTAGAAATACTGAAAATGGTTTGTTTCCCACAAGCAAACAGTATTTTCTAGTGTCTTGTATTTTCTAGTATAACTTGCACAGGTGCCTGATTAGAAACTACTCTCGCATCCAGCGGACCAGCTCTGGCCAAACGGCCTTGCCCCGAGGCACCAGACAGCCCTACCTGCTTAAAATTGAAGCTCAGGACTGAGCCAGACTCAAGAGCCCTTGGAAGACAGCTGCCCCACAACCGAGGTGGACCCCCCGCTCCAGACCCACCCAGGACGCGCTCGGGGTTAAAGACCACTAGGAAGTCAACCTTTCCAGAACAGACAGAACCTTGCCAGAGGCCGCAGGTGCCTCCCTGTCTCGGCAGCTAGCCTGCCTCTGTCACCCTTGACAACTGTTCAATAAACCGCAGAACTTGTAAAATGGCCTTAGCCACGACAGTAGTGAAATCTGAACTCTCCCAAGAGGTCTCCAGATAAAAGCACAGCGTGGTGGAAAGAAGACACGGTAAGAGATTCAGGCCCTGGCGTTCACGGACAGACCACAGGGTCTCCCTCAGGGCTGTCATCAGAGGGGTTCCTCAGCCGCTGACCTGATGTTCTCGGACCCCAGCCCCGAGATGAGCTTGTCGGCTGCGATCAGCCGCCTCTCCATAATCTCGGCTTCTTCCTGCAGCATTTGCTTTTCCAGAATGGCGGCCTCGTACTTGGCCCCCAGGGCTTCCAGCTCCCTCTGGATCGCCGCCAACTCATTCTGGATCCTTTCTAGTTCGCGCTTGGTGAGGTAGAAATTCCGCTCCAGCCTGGCCACCTGAGGGAAGACAAGTCCCAGAATGCTGGGGAGGGGGACCACAGTGGGGCAGGGATGAACGAGTCTAACCCCAGGGCTTAGGTCTACACCGCGTTTCTAATGTTGTTCCTACTTCTTGGGGCCACTGTATGCCCTGCTGAGGGACGTGGCTCCTTTCCTTAGTCACCTAGCATTGGCTTCAAAAGCTCTAATCCCATTGGAAAACAAGATGCCCCACACCCAAGTTCGCAGATGGCTTAATTTCCATGCGCGCAGAGGTCACGGTAAAATGACACTGTGGTTCTAAGTCAAAAACTCAAAAGAACGTGTCGAGAACAGTCCTCGCCTTCCACCCTGTCCCACTTCTAGGAACAAAATTCTGAGGGATAAAGCAGTGTCAATATAGATGATCAAATCAACCTTGTAACTCTCTTTGTAGTCTGTGTTCTACATGTTACTTTGACCCAATGGTTCTCAGGTGGGGCCGCCCGAGAGGACAGATGGCCAAGTCTGGAGACATTCTGAGTGGTCAGATCTTGTGGGTAGGGATAATGGCATCCAGTGGGCGGAGGCAGGGGTTCCATTACACAATCCTACATTACAGCACTCACCCCCCCCCCCGAGAATGGTCCAGCCCCAAGGGTCAGTAGTGCCAAGACACCGCATCCTGCTTGAATTACAGAGGATGATTTTTACCCATTTATCCTACTCTTTGCACACAAAATTTGAAAGCCTTCCAGGCTTTGGTTCTGTCCGTCCATTCACGCTATCTAGACGAGAGTGATATAATTCAGGCCTCTCCTTTATTAGCGGTGGTGGAGGGGGATGGTTATGTGATGCAAAATCAGAACCTTGCCCGCATTTGTCCAGCAAAGCTGTGGACGTATTAATTCCAACTCCAGATTGCTTCCTGGGCAGCTCGGTTTAGGTCTTACACCTGGACAATACCTTTTCTCTTTTGGGCTTGATTTCTCTAAAAACGTCACAGTAGCCCATCACAGCTTCAACAAACTTCAGCATCCCCAAGCCTGCTTTGCTCACAGCTTCCATTTCTTCAGTTGTGGTATTAAGAGTCTTCAAGAGACCTGATGATCAAAGATGGAATGATCTTGATGGGTCACAAGGCCCATCTTGGGAAAATAAAATGGGAAATAAATTGCCGATGGACAAGCGCCACTAAATGAGTTTTGTGTAGATGGGTGCTTAAGACATGAGTGAGGGGCACAGGTTACGGCCACCCAGGACATCCCTATGATCCAGGCACCTCTGTGTCCAGGGTGTCCATGGGGACCCCCAACTGTGCAACAAAGTGACTCAGAGCAGGTAGCTAGCTGGAATTCATAGGCTGTGATGGGTCACCATCACCTCTCCCCGCCCCTTCACCCCAGGGATAATCTCACGCAAACGGAAACCCACCCAATCAATATTCAGGTAAAGAGAGGTCCTTGGGTTTTTTGTAGTTGTTTTATCCTTTGTGTTTCATTTAGCTTTGTTTCTGAGTGGCTGAGAAAGAGCATTTGATAATAACATTCTGAACAAAGCATGAAGATAAACAGTGACCCTGTGAACTTGAATGGTTTTTTGCAAAGACTAAAACCTTGTTCCCACTGGCTGAGCATCTAGGTAGGACAGGCATCTGGCTCAAAGGGAAAGCCGGCATTCTATAACCGAAGACGGGGAGGCTGGCTGTGGGCGGTACAAACCCCTCCTCGCCCGTCTCCCAGGGACCTACAGGAGACTTCATACTGGCAAAAGGTGCAAGGGAGAAGTCAGGGGTGGACCATCTCTTGCACCACCAAGCCTGATGCACAAGATGGACCGAAGAGGCGGCCAGACTGGGTTCCATAAGAGGATCCTATTTCCTAAGGAGAAACACCAGAGTGATAGTTCTTGAACGTTCGGAAGAATAGGCTGCTACTGACCCTCTAGCTCCCAGCCCTCCCATCTCACACAACGGTGCCTCCACCTTGCTCATTTCCTCTGGGAATGATCCTTCGGCCTATTCTGCCCAAAGAGCCACAGTGACAACTGACCCCAACAGGAGGGTCAGCCTCTGACAAGCCCCCTCTGTGCTCTCCATCCCTACTCCCAAAGTGTGAACTGTCAGACGGAGACAGACCCTGGCTCTTCCTGCGTCCGTCCATACGCACCTCTGATATTTTTCACCTGGCTCTGCGTGATCGAATCAAAATCAATCTCCATCAGAGACCTCAGGAAATTCGGGTCAGACATCATGCCCTTGGCGGTCTTCCAGTTGAGTTCCTTGTACCCTTTCATGATGAGGATGCACTCACACACCGTCTGCACCTGTTTGGGGGGCTTGGCAAAGGATCTGGTGAGAAATAAAAATGTGTGTGAATCAGACCCAGGACGCGCCCAGGATCTAGCCTAAATGAGAGTTTAGAAAAGTTCCAGAAAGTTCCAGAAAAAATGGCTCAGCCCAGAGTCCTTTCTTAGAGGTGACACAGCATGGAGGCCAAGGAAGCCATATCCCAGCATGGACTTGGGCTCCTCAGGGGAGGTGGAAGCTGCTCCCAGGGCAAGGACTGGTCTCAGCCACCGGGGACCAGAACCACAGGGGCGGGTATCATTAAAACGCAAACCCATGCCACTCAAGCGTGAGTCAGTAGGTCAAGGAGGAGCCTGAGAATCCATGTTTCTAATGACAGCTTGGCACAGCTTCTCAGACTCTGCCGTGTAGCCACTGGCATTACTGCTGTCCCCCTCCTCCTGCTCCTCCTCATCTTCGTCCTCTTTCCTGTTTACTAGATGAAGAGACAGCGCTCAGAGTGTCTAGACAGGCTGCCCATGTCCACACAGCCTGTGGGGTCCAGGGTCCCCACATCCAGGGCTCCTTCCAGGCTAGGTCACCCCTTACCGGTTTCCTTTGCCTTTGAGGAGACCAGACAGTCACTCGGCCCCTCCAAACACTCAGATGTCCAGTGCCTTCCCCCCTCCAGGGCACCGAGACCCCCAGTAAAGGGCCGAGCACGCAGCAGCACCGGTACACACGTTCAGGACCGGGAGGCGTGCTAACTGCACTGGGGGCAGAGGCAGGGGCGCTGGGCTCCCTGCTGCTCTCGAAGGCTCTCCACACCACGTGAGTCCTGCAGACGCCAGACCACGGAGAGAGCCAGAAGCTTCAGGAAAACGATGGAGAAGAGGTGAATGGAAGGAGGGAAAGGAGGGAAGAGGGGGAGGTGAGAGAGACCCCCTGAACGTGACCTAGCAGGGAGGCGGAGGCAGGCAGGGGCCCAGCCATCCCCACAGAAGGCCTGACCAACCCAGAGGCAAGCGGGAGGGGGCGAGAGCACAAGAACAACCCAAGCAGGGTAGAGTTATGGAGACGGTCTCTACTGGGCAAACGCCCCAGCCGCCCCGGCCGCAGGACCCCCCGCCCACCCGCCTGCAGACAAGAGCGGCGAGAAGGAGCGACGAGGCGCAGGGACAAGCCAGGGCGAGGGCTCCAGCACGAAGACGGGTGATTAAAGTGGTGGTCCTGAGTCACCAGGGAAAGGTGCAATTACACCGGCATTAGGTGCTTGTGAAAGCCCACAACGCTGTCAACTGTCTTTAAAAGGCTTCCTTCCAGGGCGGGGGACGGAGGCCAGGCCCAGGCCACTGATCTCTGAAGAATCAGAGGAGGAAAGAAGCGGTGAAATGTTCTCAGATAGAAGACGGAAAGGACCCCAGCCCCAGTGAGGGGTCCTGAGCGCATGGGCAAGTTATAAACCATTCAGCGTTCTCGGGTTTCCCACCTGCAAAACGGGGAGGCAGAGCCAGACCTTCCCACTCCCAAACCCTGCGAGTCTGTGAAAGTGACATTCTGGGCCATCAGCTGACAAGCTAGTACCTGGAGCCGTGTTTCTACAGAAGGTATTGCTGTCGTAACACAGGACAACTGAGGTATTAGTAATCCTGAGGTTCTCAGTCTGGGAAATAGAAACATTTCTGTTTCATTTCCTTTCTCCTATCACAAAAGAAACTCAGGAGAGGGCGCCTGGGTGGCTCAGTGGTTTAAAGCCTCTGCTTCAGCTCGGGTCATGATCCTTGGGTCCTGGGATCAAGCCCCGCATTGGGCTCTCTGCTCAGCAGGGAGCCTGCTTCCCCCTCTCTCTCTGTCTGCATCTCTGCCTACCTGTGATCTCTGTTAAATAAATAAATTAAATCTTAAAAAAAAAAAAAAAAGAAAGAAAGAAAAAAGAGAAGAATCTCAGGAGAGAGAGAGGAGGACGATATGCTGCCCTCCCTGGAGGGAAAGAGTCGTCACAAATGCCACCCCCTACCTTCCCTCATCTAATCACCCCGACGCTCCGACTGTGTCTGCTTTTCCTTCAGCCCAAGCTCCTGCCAGCCTCTAGTCTCCATCCTACAGCTGGTGGATCCCTCCTCTCTAGTCCCAGCTCAGTATAAATGTCGCTTTCAAGGGACACCTGGATGACTCGGTCATTAAGTGTCTGCCTTCGGCTCAGATCATGACCCCATGGTCCTGGGATGGAGTCCTGCATCAGGCTCCCTGCTCAGCAGGAAGCCTGCTTCTCCCTCTCCCACTCCCCCTGCTTGTGTTCCCTCTCTTGCTGTGTCTCTGTCAAATAAATAAATAAAATCTTCCAAAGAATAAGTACACTGATAAATAAATGTCCCTTTTAGGGAGCAGGGGAGGCGCCTGGGCGGCTCAGTCAGTTAAGCATCTGACTCTTGGCTTTGGCTCAGGTTGTGATCTCAGGGGGTTGGGATAGAGCCCCACACTGGGTACTACACTCAGTATGGAGTCAGCATGAGTTTCTCTCTGCCTCTGCCCCTGCCCCTCACCTGCCTCTCAACTAAATAAACCTTTAAAAAAATAAATGTCACTTCCTGGGGAATACCTTCCCCAACTCCCCACCCCCCAGACTAGGTGAGGTTCCCCCATTATCCATAGTCATGGCAGCAAAGACCGTCCCGCCCTAACTTCTTGGGTGATTTTCCTGTACACATGGGATTCCTGCATGAATGCCTGTGCCTTCCCGAGAGTGTCAGCTGAAGGTATTGAAGGCCTTGCCTGCCTGCTCATTGCTGCTCAGCCCCAGTGCCAGCATGAGGCGGGGGGGATGTAGGCACCCAAAGACTGCCAAAAGAATGGAAGGAAGAAGAGTAAAATCGGGGGCACCTGGGTGGCTCAGTGGGTTAAGCCACTGCCTTGTGGTCAGGTCATGATCTCAGGGTCCTGGGATTGAGCCCCGCATTGGGCTCTCTGCCCAGCGGGGAGCCTGGTTCCCCCTGCCTGCCTCTCTGCCTGCTTGTGATCTTTCTCTCTGTCAAATAAATAAATAAAATATTTTAAAAAAGAGTGAAATTGCAAGCCATTAACGAAGCAAGCCTTTTGTACTATAGAGGATCACCCACTTCTGATCTTCATGACTCCTACTACTCCCTGCCTTAACATCTGATGATTTCAACAAAGAGGACTGAGCATTACAGAATGAAATTGTCAAGATGTCAGTGCTAGCTCACCACACGTAACATCCAAACAACCTAAAGGAGGCCAGATTATAGTCACCTGGAAAAAATAAAATTGGATCAAGATTCACAGTGAACCCCTAGAAAACCCAAAAGATCAGATATTTCACTGTACAGAAATGAACTGTAAAAGTATGGGAAGAAATCATGGGGAATTTGTTTTACAATCCTATAGTTTTAAAAGGCCATTTAAGTATGACATGATATCCAAAGGCCACAAAATAAAATATTGCTAAAGTCTGTCATGTAAATACAAAAGTCTTATATACAGCAAACACAAACACACACACAAACCTCACAATCAAACTCAAATGGCCAATGAGCCACTGGGGAAAATATCTACAACTTACATCATGGCTAAAAAACGGATCTCCCGGGTACCTGGGTGGCTCAGTGGGTTAAGCCTCTGCCTTCGGCTCAGGTCATGGTCTCAGGGTCCTGGGATTGAGTCCTGCATTGGGCTCTCTGCTCAGCGGGGAGCCTGCTTCCCCCTCTCTCTGCCTGCCTCTCTGCCTACTTGTGATTTCTCTCTCTGTGTCAAATAAACAAAATCTTAAAAAAAAAAAAAAATGATCTCCCTATCACGTAAAAAACCACTGGAACTGAAGAAAAAAAAATGAGCACTAACGATTTAACAGATAAACATGCAAAGCATATGAACAGTTCACAGAAAAAGAAATACACATGACCCTCATACACATTTTTCACATATGAAAAAAAAAGGCCAATGTCACTTGCAATAAGGGAAATGCACATTAAAACTACACAAACACCCCTTTTCATCTACAAAAAAAGCAAAAATCCAAATGCATTATAATGCTCTCCACTGGCGAGGCTATGAGAAAGCAGGCACTGATGTGGATTACCGGGGAGTGTAAGTGGGTTCCACCACCAGGGAGAGCATTAAGCAGCAACTGTAGACATTATAAACACACACACACCCTTGGACTAGATTCCACCCTAGAAATGTAACCTTCCAGTGGACTTGCCCAGCTGCACAATGAAGTATGGTCAGGGTTATTCTTCTGCCTTCGTCAAGGCAGAACACTGGCAAGAAGCTGAAGCTTCATAAACTGTGGCTGGTTAAAAGATGACGTCAGGGCCGTCCAGTGGAACGTGGTGAACTCTTCTCAAACATGGGGGGGGAAGTTCATCACACGGCAACACGCGAGAGATCTCCAGAACACATTGTTCACCGGAGCAGCCAAGATATAGGAGAATGTGTACAGGATAGGACCATTTACACACCCCAAAAAAGGAGGAAACAAGAGCACTCGGGCATTCCTTGTTCTACCACTAACCTTCAGAATCCAAAGCCGGGACCTGAAGAGACACGTGTATATCTGATTGCCTTGATCATAAAAATTTTCTGGATCGGTATGTGAGAGCAGAAAGGCAGTGGGTACCTGTTGTGTGGGGGGAGGGGAACTAAGCTGATGGGGCAGGTGGGAGGGGCTTTCACACGTCATTTTGATGCCAAAACCGTGATCCTAGCTCATGCTTACTTGGCACCGACAGCGCGGTGAACCCAGTCCTGGAGCTCTTCCTGTAATAGTTCAGTCCGTCGATCCTCCCAACAGCCCTGATGTCATGGGGACCATTATCATCATCCCCATGTCACATATCAAGAAACTATAGCACAGAGAGGTTAAGTGAGTTGCCAGAGGTCACACAGCCCATAAGAGGCAGAGCCCCGCATGAACATATCATCTACTCCAATAATCACATTTTTAAAGATTATTCCTTTTAGGTCTTAGGCCATTTCCACTTTCTCAGGGATGAGCTGGGCCCCCATCTCACACCTGTCTCAGGCGTGATGCAGGCATCCCTCGTTCAGGGTGGGGACAGGTAGAGAGCTCTCCGTTTAGCTCCCCATCTCTCCCCTCCCCCTTGAGCTGATGTGGGGCCCCACAGCCCCTTCTCGCCAAATGAATCCCCTTCAAAACCTCTCCTCAGCTCTCTGCTCTTACAGAATTTTTCTGCTGCTGACCTGGGTATGGTGCCCAAAATTTATGTAAATGACAATTGGCTCTTTCCCTTGAAAACGTGCATGCTGATGGTCTGTCCCCCAGCACAGCTGGCTATGACTTTCTGCTTCGTTCCGGTGCCTCGGTCTGAACGTCTGACTCACATCATTGCGACTTTAAAACGTCCGTCCTTACAACCTCGTTCAACGGTGCTTCACGGAACTGAAAGAATGACTTCTTGCCAACACAGCAGAGTCTGCCGATGACCTCCCAAGAACTGCTTCAGTCCCCTGCCCTGGAACCAGCCAGACATTCGGTTCAAATCCCCAAGTATCACTAATGAGCAAACAACCAGGGCACAGCCTTTGACAGAGGAAACCTGCTGGGCCTTTAGGAAGAGGAAGAAGCACCGAGAACAAGCCTCATTCTGCCGGGAGCCCAAGACAGAAAGTCAAGTAGCGACCTGGAAACAGGAGACTCTCTCACCGGAGGCCTGACTGTAGGGCCAGAAGGACTGAATCCCATCTGACAACAAGGATGTGATGGGGACAGCTGAGGGGCTGAGGGTAGCAAGCGGAGCTGTCGGGGGGAGTTATTGGGGGGAGCTAGGCAGACAGGGCAGTGCGCCTTCTTGGCTTCAGTCTCGGTGCTAAATTTACCAGGGAAATCCCTTAACGGGGCCCCAGGGTCAGACCACACAAGGCAGGGAGAAAGCTCCCCTACCAGCCCCGCACCAGGCCCTTGTTCCTGGAAGTGCTCTGGTGGTGGCAGATGCAGTCATGTTATAGGTTATTTGCCAAATGCCTGGGGACCACAGCGAGGAGCCCCTCTCCCCATCCTTCTCAAGCCCATTTGGCTAGAAATGGGGCCAGGCATCCCCTCTTGGCTCTCAGCTCATGGCCCATCTCTGTCACACTCTCTTCAGCAGGGCACTGGTCCCCTGGGTCAGGTGCCCTATGGCTGTTTAGGGCAGATACTGCTGCGGGGCTTCCTGTGGAGAGCACTGGCCCACTGGGCTCTGGGACTCTGCCCCCTTCTATGAGACAGCCTGGGTCGAGAGCCAACAGGCCCTGCTCCCTCCTGGCTGGGGGGGACCTGGGGCACCCCAACTCAGTGCCCAGAGCCCCATCTTCCTCATCTGCAAATGAGGACAGAACCCACGGCCTTAGAAAGCACTCAGCCCATTGGCCGGCCCATGACAGAGCTCCGATAGTGTCTGACCTCCAGGAGGAATGGAATGGCTGTCAGAAGCACCACGGGCAGCCATACAGACACGGAGATCGCCGTCGGTCACCTGATCTCCGTCACGTCTGATTTGTCCAGCTTCTGCAGCTCCAGCTTGGCGGCCTCTAGGATAGGCATGACCTCGGCGAGGGCCATCTCGGCCTCCGCCTTCTCCACCGCAATGATCTTGTTCTGCTCTTCTATCTCCATGGCTTTTTCCTCTGCGAGCTTCTTCTTTTCCTCGGCTGTGGGGGGAGAGGCTGGTGAGTGAAGATGCCGGCGTGGAGAGGAGAGACCACCACCACGGAGACAAAGCCACACACAGCCCGCCAAGGCCAGTGCTGGGCTGTCAGGGCATCTAAAACTCTTGGGCCAATATGGCGGCCTTGGGTGTTCCTGCTAGAGCAGAAGTTCTCACCCGGCATGGAGTCTCCAACACCAGGACCGCTGCTGACTCCGACTGGCCTAGCCACATCCCGCCACTCCATCCCACGGGACAGCCCCCCAGCCCTGCATAGCTGGTGTGAGTGGAGGACACCAGGGCCGCCCTTCTGGTCTCTCTGGTTCACAGAGATCTCTATTTGCTTCTCATCACTATCTTCAAGGTTGGTTCAGACCCCGCTGAAAAGTCTACCCCTTGTATGGTGGCCTGCCCCTTCGGTCACTCTGGATCCTCTATTTGCTTCATGTCACTGATCGAAATCGGGCATTTCACTTAATTGTTGGCTCACTGATTGTCTGGTTCCAGTCACTGGAATGCAGGCATCTCCCCAAGGTCTGGAAGCCCGATCCCTAGCACAGAGCTCGGCTCATGGTATCTGTACTGGGCTGAAGAGGGTCCCCCGTGATCCACATCCACCAGTGACCTCAGAATGTGACCTTATCTAGAAAGAGGATCTTTGGACATCTAATGAGTTCACGTGAGGTCATACTGGGTTGGGGGGTCCTAAATCCAATGGCTTAAGTCCTTAGAAGACAACCACATGAGGACATGGGGACATAAAGGGAAGTGGCCACTGGCACCAGACACTGAGATGAACCTAAAAGCTACGGTCTGCCAGCAAACGCGGAGGCTGGAAGAGTCAAGGAAGGGTCGTCCCCCAGAGCCTTTGGAGGGAGCATGGCCCCCTGACACCTTGAATTCAGACTCTGGCCTCCAGAACTGTGAGAGTAAACTTCCGTTATTCGAAGCCCCCCAGCTGTGGCCATCTGTTTGGGCAGCTCTAGGAAATAAGTACACTGTCCCTTATCTGGGCGCACCCAGGTGGGACTGGAGCCCAAGGACTTGAGCATCACAGCCCTGCTCATAACCACTTCGGTGTGCTGTCATCCTGAGTGCGGGGTCCCCCGCTAAAGTTCCAGCAGACTCTGCTTCAGCGAACGGCCTCAGGGAACCCATACAGTGGGTTCTTGACAAACGTATGCTGGATGCCCTCGGATTTTCCAGTGCGGCGTCCTCTAGGGAGTCATGCCCACAGTCAACAAGCAAGCGTCGACTGAGCCTCTGTAGGGGGCAAAGCGTGTAGGGGCCCTAATGCTCTGCGGGATCCTGGCCCTGGGAGAGATCCTGGCCCTCGGAGAGATTCTTGCTGGAGCAGCAGGAGGACAAACGCATGCGGAGAAGGAAGCAAGGTCACAACCGTGAAACCGTCAGAACTGAACAGCAGAGCAGAGACTGTCAGCACTGCCAGGGTGCCGGGAAGACGGGTCCGTAGAGCAACTATCGCAGAGGAGATGGGCCGGGACCAGAGCCGTGTGGCAAGGAGGGCCAGAATGACTGCAGGTGATCTCAGAGCTGAGGGGACCAACGGGGGCCCTCAAAGCCCCACACGCAGGAACACCCATCACACTCAGGAGAAAAAGGGTGGGCTGACAGGTGGCTTCTCGGAGATGTCCCCCAGTGGAGCTCTGTCCTATCTAGGGGAGCCCTGCTGCCCCCCCAACCCTCCACTGAGCTGGCCCCACACTGACCTATGGCCGTGTTGGTGGCGATCTCCTCCAGCAGCGCCTCGCAGGCAATGGACTTCTCTGCCAGCACGACCTTCTGCACAGCCAGCTTCTGGTTCAGCTCGTCCAGCTGGATGGTGGCCTCCTTCAGCTTGTCCAGCCCCCCCTCCAGACGCTTGCATTGAGCTGTGGAAAGAGAGTAGCTGTATTCCTCACCAAGGTGGGTGCGGTTCCCCACACACCCGGGCAAGCATTCCAGGGGCCTCCCTGGGGATTCAATCCACTGGGGCTCAACCTAAAAAATCATCCTCATGAGACATCAGGCAGCATCAAGGACCTCCACCACCGTGCCAGGACCACATCAGCCAAAATAAATGTATTTCTGGAAACAGCACTTCCCTTAGGCAACAGCCAGAGCCAGAGCATTTTTTTTTTTTTCCAAAAGCATTTTCCAACAGAGCGTGTTGCTGCCCTCACACCCTATCTCTAAGCAGGGAAGACACAGAGTTCCAAAGTGCACAACCCAACACCAACAAAGAAAAATATGAGTGAGCCAGGCCTCTTCCACCCAGAAGAATCACTCTGGGAAGCAAAACCTGGAATGTGCTGCACATTTGTCTTCATTAGCTCCTGCTAGCGAAGCATTTGCTGAAAGACAAGGTCAGCACTTGGATCCTACGTGTTCCCCATCCCATTCCCCCCATCTTACCTGTGTTATACTGAGTTTTCTCATCCAGCAGCTTTGAATACGTGTTAATAAAGTCCAGGTAGTTTTTGGGGGTTACATAGTTGCTACGCCTCAATTTCTGTAGAAATTGTTTGCTGAACTCATTCACGGATTCATGGACCAAAACAACGTGCTCCACCACACCGTCTGTGTTTTCCGCCGGGATCATCGGATTAGTCCCTGAAGAGAAAGGAACGGGGAAAATGCCTCTGAAGTGGTGGGAAATCATCAGCAGGCTCCTGAAGAGTTAAACACGACGTTCCTGTCTGACCCAGCAATTCTGCTCCGAGGCATGGACCCACAAAGCCCTGAAAATGTCAAGACTCTTGCAGACAACACTCATGGCTGCGCTACTCGTGACAGCCAAAAGTGGAAGGAACCCAGTGTTGGTCAACAGATGGCCGGATAAACAGAATGCGGTCCATCCCTACGACGGAAGAAAGGAAACTCTGTCCCGTGATACAACATGGATGAACCTCGAGAACAGGCTAAGAGTAAGAAGTGAGGCCCAAAAGGACATATGTTGCACGATTTGACTTCATACAAAGTCTCTAGAACAGGCAAATTCAGAGAAAAAAAGTAGTTGGGAGGTTATGGATGGGGGCCTGGAGCTGGGGTGGGGGGAACGGGAAGTTGGTGCTTTACAGGGACAGTTTCCATTTTACAAGGTGGAAGGTCTGGAGCTGGACGGCCGTGGCAGCTGCCCAAGAATGTGAATGTGCTTCACACCTCTAACTCGACTCCTGAAAATGGTTAAAATGGCAAATTTTATGTTACAGATGTTTAAGCACAATAAGAAGATGATATAAAAATGTTTAATAGATGGGGCACCTGGGTGGCTTAGTCAATTAAGTACCTGCCTTCAGCTCCGGCCATGATAACAGGGTCCTGGGATCAAGTCCCACATCAGGCTCCCTACTCAGTGGGGAGCCTGCTTTTCCCTCTCCTTCTGTCTGCTGCTCTGCCTACTTGTGTTCTCTACCTCTCTGTCAAATAAATAAAATCTTTTAAGAAAATGTTTAATAGAGAAAGCAAAAGAGCACCTGGTTGGTGGCTCTCCTGGACCATGGGACCAATACACGCTCTGCGGGCAGGAAGGTCTGTCTCCTGGGCTGGCTATGCCACTGTCCCAGGAGGGGGCCAGGGTTTTCAGGAGGGAAATGCACCCAGTGTCACCGCTGGATCCCTTGTGCCTGGCACACAGTGGGCACAAAGTGGGCCTTCCTCTAAGTCTGTTGAAACCATCCATCATCTCTTCCACTGCTCAGATCACAGCCCTCGGACCACCCAACAGACAGCACAACACACTCCCCGCCACGCAGAATGAGCCTGCAACTAAGAAGGAAGACAGGATTGACCAGACGGAACCATTCAGCCAGAGGCTGCGGGTTTGATCTGAAATTATACGAGGAGCCAGAACACCACAGCCCACGGAGAAAAACCCTGCCTCCCAAGTATGCCCACTTTGGAGCACGGTTAGCCCAACACCAGGGAATCTGTTCCAAGAAAAAAGAAATTCTAAGCGAATTCCACACGGTGTTCTTTAGGACACGGAGCTGCTGCGTGGTGATGGCAAACCAAAGCGCTGCGAGCGCACAGGGACAGCTCCTGGGCGTGCGGGGCTGGTGGACCACACAGGAAGCGCCCATCCCACTGCCTGGTTTTGTAAGCGCAGTTTCGCGGGGACACAGATCCAGCAGCAGACGTGAGTAGCTGCTGCAGAGCCTGCGTGACCCACACAGCTGGAAATATCTATCACCTGGTCCTTTACAGGCCAAGTTTGCGGATCCCCCGGTTAGATGATGAGTCCTATGGCTAGCACAGAGCCACACTTGTCTCTTTCCCCTGCATGCTAAGTAACATTATGAGTGCTCCCTGGGTGAACCGACAAGTGACTCATTTACTGAACATAGAGGTAGAAGGTGGAAACTATTTGCAGACCCACGCAGTGTCATTTGATGCCAAGGTCCAGACAAAAAAAAAGCTTTTCCCCAAAGATACATGGACTTGCTTTCTTATTCCGGAGAGTAAAATTAATAACCAAGGACTTCAGTGTTTGAAACTTCTGAGCAAATTCAGCACAGATTATCAATCTCCTGAAAGGTCCTCCGGGCATCCTTTGAGTCAGGGATCAGCCCGCTTTTCCTGTAAAGAGCTCGGCAGTGAAAATGCAGCCTCCGTGGGCCGTATGGTCTCTGCTATATTTCCTCAACCGTGCAGTCAGGAGCTTAAAGCAGCCACAGACACCAAGTTCATTGACAAAAGAGTCTGTGTCCCCATCACAGTCTGTTTCCCGAAACAAGCCGTGGGTCCCATTTGGTCCAAAGACCATGATGTGCCAGCCCCTGCTCTGGTAGCGGCCGGATCCGTCAGACACCCCGCTGAGCATGGAGCCCAACGCAGGGCTCAGAGCCCAGGACCCTGAGATCCCAACCTGAGCCACAATCAAGACACTGAACTGACTGAGCCCCCCAGGTAGCCCCAGTGCCCTGTGAAATCCCTTTAGATTAAAACACAGTATCGGAGCGCCTGGGTGGCTCAGTGGGTTAAGCCGCTGCCTTCGGCTCAGGTCATGATCTCAGGGTCCCGCATCGGGCTCTCTGCTCAGCAGGGAGCCTGTTTCCTCCTCTCTCTCTGCCTGCCTCTCCGTCTACTTGTGATTCCTCTCTGTCAAATAAATAAATAAAATCTTAAAAAAAAAAAAACACAGTATCAACCAAAACACACTGACAAACTTCAAAGCCTTCGTGGCCATGGGGGCGAACGGTGGTGAAGGGATCTACTGGACCAAAATTCAAAGTCAGAAAAGTGATAACAAGTCATTTTGTTATACCATTAGTGGGCCCCACCCCCATTAGCGGTCACGTACCTAAAAAGGACTTAGCGACAGCGAGGAGGGCTTGAGAAGGCCAAGGCATGAACCAGTCGATACCAGTGTTATTTACAAGACCTTGAGAGGAGGGAGACACAAAAGAGATGCTCACGGACGGGGACACAATCTTCAGCACCAGGCACGGTGGTAGAAGTGCTGCATGCGTCCAAGGCTAACTCAGCCAGAGCAGAGTTTCTCAGCCTCAGCGTGGCAGACGTTGGCCTGGACGGTCCTGCGTGGTGGGGTGTCTGGGCAGCACGGAGCGTTCAGGGGCACTTGGTCTCTACCAACCACATGTTGGTACCACGCCCCGCAACCCACAAATGCAAGGCGTGGAAATGTCCCCAGGCACTGGCAAATGTCCCTGAGGACGCCAGTAAGGTCACCCCCCCACTCCAGAACCTCTGCTCTACAGGTCAGGGGCTGCATCTTCCCCGAGGCTGGCAGGATGGTCCCAACAGAAGAGAGATGAAGGCTCAGTACCTGCCACGACCAGGGCCTATGAGCCTTTCCTGGTGGGGGGGAGAGAGCGCCCCCTGTGGGCATCCCGGGAGCCTGCTGGCCACCAGGTGGGACAAAGCGGGGCCTGTCCTACAGGGCAGGGCCCATATGCCAGCCCCGGGGACCACCCCGAGTTTTGCTCTGCTGGGGATGGCGATGTAGGCTCAGCCCCGGGCACCTGGGAAATTCCTGCACCGGGTCCTCAGCGTGTCCCCGACCGGCGACATGCCCAAGACAATGTGCAGGTTGTTGGCACTCTTGTTCACGAAGTACTGCCACACGGACTCCTTGGCCGGGCCCATGCCTTGCTTCAGGGCTTCCGGTCCGATCTGACCGAGGATCATCTCCTTCTCCTCTTCCGGGAAAAGCGCGGGTATGATTCCTGGAAAACAAAGACCAACGCTGGGTTTCCCAGCCTCGGGGTTATCATCTCTCTAGGCACCGAAATGACAGAAGCACAGCGTCCCCGGAAGAGCAGGGGACACCAAGACCAAGGAGCAGGGCCTGCGCCCGGGCACTGAGCCTCCCTTTGACCCTCAGTCTTGTCGGCAAAATGAGAGAAATAAATGCCTCCCGCTCACCTGGGAGGTGATCACGAGTGCCAAACCCAGGATACTCAACCGGGGGCAAGTGTGCCCCCTAAGAGACATTTGGCAACGTCCGGAGACAAGTTTGGTTCTCCCAGCTCGGGTGTGTGTGTTGGGGGGACATGCTAATGGCACGGGGGCGGCGAGAGACTAGGGTACAGCCAACTGGCCCGGGACGCCCAGGAGAGCCACTGACGTCAGCAGGACCAGGGATGAGAAACCGCTGCCAGGTTTAACCGCTCCAGAAAATATATTAGTAACCTTGACCATGTTGGGTGCTATTTAAGTGAGGCCCCCAGGAGCTCTCTTGGCCTTCACAGAAAATATAGCCCAGACCTACAGTGGGGCTTACAGATACAGAAAGCAGGGCTGACCCGTCCCCCTCTGCTCACCAGCCTGCAACCCACGTATGCAAAGTCTGATGCCAACCCAGGGCTGCATGTGTTAAATGCCACGTCCGTAGCCCAGACCGTAGATGCCCCGGGCTCTCAGGAGCCTTGAAGCCACTGCCGCCAAGGAGAGGCTTCTTGGGGGAGGGAGATTCCATGTGGCACAGGAGCCAAGATCAGGAGGAAACGGACAACTTGGCCCTAGCCTGGCATGTGGAGCGCTGCTGTTTGTGCACAGGCCTGCCCCCTTCCTACCTGTGCCCACTTCCTGGCCTCTCATCCCTCTTTTCCTTTGGAAAATCACTTCCCCATTCTATGCCTGCCTGTGGTTTGGGTGGTCTGCCCCATCAGAACCACTGTGAGCTCGAGGGTTGGGCTCAGGGGTGGGCATGGGATCCGAGCCTACCCATGGGATCCGAGCCTACCCATGGGACCCCTGCGGGGACTCCAGCCGCAACCCCGGCGCAAGTGAGTCTTGTCCACCTAGGCTGAACCAGGAGGCTGCTAGAGAAAGGGGCAGGGAGAGTGTGGCAGGCAGGAGAAGAGCGTGGGCTGGAAGCAGGGGCAGGACAGCCTGTAGGGACGGAAGGGGAACTCGGGCTGCAGAAACAGAAGTCCATCCGCAGAGACCCAGAGCACCGAAAGCGTGGGACGGAGGGAACTGGTGACATGCACGGACAGCCAGGCTGTAGGAAGCAAGGAGAGGAGCAGAGAGATGCGTGTGAAGAGTCAAGGTCAGAAATGATGAGGGTCTGGCTTTGACGGAGGGTCAAGGGGATGCGAGGGAAGAGACAGGTTTCGGAGAAAGCCTGATGTGGGAGAGGCCAGGAGTCGACACACGCCGCGGTTCAGGCCCAGTGAGAATTCTGGAATAACGAAGTAAACTGGGAAGGTGCAGTGGGAGCCCGCTGACGGCAAGAAAGCAGCCAGAGTCTCACTAGCTGCGATGTTGTCTTACTATAGCTACACCGTTCCAAATTAGTAGCATGCCTTCTGGTTAAATATCTGATGGGTTCCCTACAGAACCAAGCTGACCCAGCAGGCCCGGGGCTGTTCTCCTTATAAAGGCTTGTGTGCAGGGTTGCCCCCTGGCCAGCATCCGGGAACCTGGACTTTGGGAGGGGTCCTCCCGCCGTTCATCCACCCAAGTGGCTCACCTACAAAGAGTATGGCCTGTGCTGACCCCGCCTGCCTCCTCCCTGGAAATCTGGAACTCTGGTCGGAGCCAGGCAGCAGGTGCTTATGTGACCAGCCCCCAGGGAAGCCCCTGGGTGCTGAGTCTCTAAGGGGCTTCCCTGGGAGATCATACTGCCCATGGGGTGTCACAGTCAGAGGAGGGGGAAGCTAGCGTGTCCTGTGAGACTGCCCTACAAGAGGGTTCTGGAAGCCTGTGCCTGGCTCCCCGGACTTCCCCCCATGCGCCCCTTCCCCTTGCTGATGGTGCTTTGTGACCTGTAATTGCATCATGGCCGTGTGTTCTGCAAAAGATGGAGGAACTTGCCCCTGGTTCTCCTTCTTCCATCTCAGCCTCTGGCTCACTCCCCCACTTCTCCCTGCACCTAGCGCTGGGCTCACCTGATTTCTCGCGCTACCCCCCATCCCCAGACGGTTCCATCCGTTCCTAAGGCTTGGGGAACCACACGCCAGTGATGCTGAAATCGACATCTCCACCCCGGGCCCCTATTCTGAGAGCCAGACCCCTACAATCCAATGGCCCATCTGCTAATGAACTGTGTTTCCCCCCAGGAAGAGACGTTGAGGTCCTCAGAACCTCAGAATGTGACCTCACTCAGAACCAGGGTCTTTTAGGAAGTCCTCCAGTTAAAATGAGGTCACTGAGATAGGTCTTAAAGCAGGACAACTGATGCCCTTGTTGTAAAAAGGGGTAATGTGGACGTAGCGACAGACATGCTGACCCCAGGAGAGCACGTAGGCACAACCCCGGCGAGGTTGTGGAATCAGAGAGACCAGCAGAAGCTGGAGAGAGGCCTGGGACCATCTCCCCCAGAGTCCCAGAAGGAACCACCCCTGCCCACACCGTGGTGTGGGACGTCTAGACTGTGAAACAATAAGTGGTAGTGGTTTTAGATTTTTCCAAAGGGATCTCTACCCCCAGCGTGGGGCTCGAACTCACAACCCTGGGATCAAGAGACTCACTTTCCGCTGACTGAGCCCACCAGGTGCCCCAAGTGTCCATGGTTTTCAACCCCCCGTCCTGTCATACTTCCTTACAGCAGTCCTAGCACACTAATACACGCTCTGACGTCCTGTTTGGATTCCTCCAATGTGTAACACACTCCATAGCCCCCGAATGGCACAATCCCAGACCCAGGTCACCTGTCACACTCTCCTGTTCTTACCTCCCTCTTGCCTAGACCTCACGGGGCAGCCAGAGGCACCCATGAAAACATGAGCCTAGACCACGCTGTACCCTGAGAGTGACCCCCAGCCTCTTCTAAGTGATCCGCCAGGGCTATGCCGAGTGGCCCCTCCCCCTGCTCTCGTCCCCGTGCAGGGCATGCCCCACACAGGAGCAGCCCCCCCCAACCGGCACCTGACGTCAGCATGTTGTTGATGAGCTCCAGGAAGCTCTCCTCGGCCACGTGGGCGTCCGTGAACAGGAAGATCATCGTCTTGTTCTCTATCCCGAGTTTGAGATAAAGGTTCTTCAGGTCTTCCCGGAAGTTGTTCTCCGAGTAGCCTCGGCTCAGAAGGATCTCAAACACCTGCCGACACAGAGCATGGCAGCAGTGAGAGTGCCGGCCGGCGCCACGGTCACTGGCCAACTGGGCTGCGGGGGTGGGGCAGCCTGTGCAGCTGTCTCAGCGGCACGAGTGACAGCGAAACCGGACAACCTGGGCCATTTTCACAAACACTGCTGAGTGGGAAATGCGGGACGAAGGACACTGGGACATCCCTTTGCGTCAAACGAGCGGGGATAGATGTGTGCTGTGAGTGCACTCACGTGTGGGGGTGACAGTGTGTGCCAGGGACACAGGCCTGTGCAGACGGGATGACAGGATCACAGGAGTGTGGCAGAACAAAGGACACCTTCGGTCATTAAACGAATCATCTGAGTAAGAGGGCGGGGGGGGGACAGCCAGGAATGGGGGGGGGAAATGGAGAGCAACGGACAGGCCAAGCCATGAAGAAAAAGGAAAAACAGAACACACACGCGCGCACACGCGCACACACACAGGTACAACCATAGTCCCCATCGGGATTTCAGTAAAAATGAGAGAGATCATGGGAAGATCTACAGGGAAACTAAGGAAGAAGCCATTTTAAATTCTTAAAGGTAAAAATCGTACTACACATGAAGTCGACATCAGTGCAAACAAGGGCACAAGTCTCCGTCACCGTCACCGTCACCTCCATTCACTTCCCTCGGCCCCGGGGCCTGCGCGTGGAACCGCGAGCAACTGACCACCAGCTCCGAAACAGCTCAGACGACCTCCAGCCCCTTGAACGTCCCTAGTCGCCGGCCTCCCCTCGACCTCAACTCACACCTGCGCACAGGGGCTCGTGCGGCCTCTGTTCCAATCATGTGGCCTTGCACAGCACTCAGGGCCCTTCCACACACACACACATGCACACACACACGTGGTCACACAGACCTTCATGTTCACACACACATGCTCAAGGGGACATGGATGACGTCCAGCCACATATTTGGTCTCCGGTTCCATCCGACCACCCCATCTGTCCTGCCCAAGCGCAGCTTCTCCGCCGTGGTTCCTAACGCCACATGGCATGAACCAGCTCACTGGGACCCCCGCCCCCACCTCCCCTCCACTTTCTAGGGCACCACAACAGCCTGGTTAGCCTTCCTCATCCTCCCTGGACCTCAGGGGTCCCTCTCTGCCATCCCTCAAGTCCAAGATGCCCAACTGTGACCTCAGAAGAAAGTCATGTCTGATTTACCCAGATCTGTCAATAGAAAAACAAACAAACAAAAAACAAAAAAAAAATCAACTGATCTAGAAAAATGTACAATTCTAAAGCAATTATATTTCAGCCACATTTTTTAAAAAGACTTATTTGAGAGAGAGAGAAAAAGAGCAAGCCGGGGGGAGGGGCAGAGGGAGAGAGAGAGAGAATCCCAAGCTGACTTCCCGCTGAGCACAGAACCTACAGGGCTTGATCCCACAGCCCAGAGACCACCACCTGGGCTGAAACCGAGAGGCAGACCCTCACCCGACGGAGCCACCCAGGCACCCCTTGGTCATACGTTTTATCCAATTTTAAAGGTAAATCAACCAAATTTCTAGAAAATAGTTTCTAGAAATTCCTAGATCTAGAATCTAATTGTCTAGAATATCTAGAAAATTCTAGATCTAGATTCTAAATTTGGTAAATCGGCCAAATTTCTAGAAAGACTTTCTCGAAAATTCTTTTCTAGAAATACTTTACACAAAAGGTCAACATTTGTGAAATACCGCAAGCTAGACTCATTGAACGAACCCTGATTTTCTCTTTTGCACAGAGTTCTCATAAGTCAGTGAGTGCCTAAAAAGGCACCTCAAAAGAAAGAAAAGACCAATGTCCAATGAGTGTATAAAAAGAAATTCAAACTGCGCTATGAATGGAAGAAAGAAGTACTTGTGTAAACTTACACTATTTTTCACCAATAATATTGGCAAGTTATCAAAATGACAACACCCAGTGTTGGCAAGAACGGGGAGAAATGGGACATTATCCGTAGCATGAATCAGGATAAACTTGTTGTGGCCGCTCCTGGTTGCTAATTTAGGCATTTAAAGGAACAAGGATGAATGACGTAATGCCACTGTCCTCACCACCCAGATTAAAGATTTGCTTAAAAAAAAAAAAAACCCGCATTGTCATGCATGGTCTTGGCAATGAGTTTTTGGCTATGACACTAAAGCATAAAGCAACAAAATAAAAAATAAGCAAGTGTATTGTGTGAGGTAGGTCTTCAAGATTCAGCCTCCCTGTGTGGTACGCATCGCCCCTGGGAGAGGCCCCTGTGGGTGAATGGCCGGCAGACAAGGCCGGAGCTCACTAGAAGATTCTGAGGATGGCGTGGGGAAACAGGAACCCCCACACACTGCTGGTGGGGCTGGAGAATGGTACGGTCGCTTTGGAAAATAATCTGGCAGCTTCTCCAACGGTCAAACATGGAATGCTATATGGTCCGGCAATCTCAGCGCTAGGGGTCTACCAAGAGGCACAACAACACGTGTTGACATGGTGACTCGTATGTGAACGTTCACAGCAGCACGGTTCACAGCAGCCAAAAGGTGGGAAAAGCCCATGTGGCTGTCGACGGATGGACGGATAAACAGAACGTGGTCCATCTAGACCCCAGCACACGGGTTCAGCCATAACGAGGAATGAAGGACCGGTACGTGGAGGGAGCCTGAAAATGTTACTCGGGGTGAGAGAAGCTGTCACCAAAGACCACATCCTCTGGGATCCTATTCATAGGAGAGCTCGGGACGGGGAAGTCGATAGAGACAGAAAAAGTAGATGAGTGTGTTTTTAGGGCTGGGTGAAGGACGGAGAGCTAAGGGGCACTGGATGTCTTTTTTGGGGTGACAAAAATGTCCTCAAATAGACTCCGGTGATGGGTGTGCAGATGTGAATATACCGACAAGCCCTAGGTGCACCTGGCGAATAGTATGGCCAGTGAATTATATCTCCATAAAGCTATTGCTTTGAGCTTGTTTGTTTTCAAGAGATTCTAAGAACGGCCTAGAACTGTGTGGGCTGGTCATGCAGATAGAGCAGCCAGCTAGTACGTGGCTGACCCGAAAGCTGGGTCCACAGAGGTTTGGGGCCAAGCCGTCCTCCACACAGGTACACGTCACAAACCCCAAGACTGGCCAGGTCTGACTTTCCAGTTTGATCTGACATAGTCTGCACTCCACAGATCACGCAGAAGTTAGAGTCTTCGGACATTCAGTTAAAATAATAACAAGGGGCGCCTGGGTGGCTCAGTGGGTTAAGCCGCTGCCTTCGGCTCAAATCATGATCTCAGGGTCCTGGTATCGAGCCCCGCATCGGGCACTCTGCTCAGCAGGGAGCCTGCTTCCCTCTCTCTCTCTGCCTGCTTCTCTGCCTACTTGTGATCTCTGTCCGTCAAATAAATAAAACCTTTAAAATAATAACAAGGAAAAACAAAAACCTGTTCTACACTCTATGAGAATGCCATCTTACGACCTCTTACAGATCATTCCCATATTTGCGTGAACTACCAATGCCTAGAAATCCATTCGACAGACTTCTCTCTGGGAGGGCAGGCAGGTTCACCTCGCAGCCGGCTGTGAAGGCAGCCAGCCTGGAGAGAGACTGCTTCCCGGAGCCGCCGACCCCAACCAGCAGGGCATGGCCACGGTCCATTCGGATGATACGATGCACACGGGTCAGGTGCTCCAAGGCGTCATCAAAGAGAACCAAGTTCATTTTGGTGTTGCTTTCATTATACTCCTCGAGAATTTCCTGAAATTTAAAAAAAAAAAAAAAAAAAAAAAAAAAAAAAATTTTTTTTTTTAACGGGATCACTGGATTTTGAGAGACAGACCTATTTCCTTTGGTCCAGGAGGAATGAGAAACAGAGGGTTGATTTTCTTTTCAATAATCTATAGTGGCTGAAATAATTAATTCATTTGGGTTTCGGGGACTAAATCCAGTGTGGACAGTGAAGGCTTTGATCTGCTTTGATCTGCGATCGGCCGGCAGTGAGCCAAAGCTGGTTACAGGGCTCAGGGCATGAGTTAAAATGAAAATGACTATCAGCCAGCTGAGTGGTTCCCAAACCTGGCTGTGCATGGGAACCCTGGAACCTTTCTTGAGGCAAGGAAACTCTCAGAGGGGCGAGCCCAGGGGCCCACGCATTTAGCACAATTCCTCAGGTCATTCCATGCACCCCTAGACATGATAATCACCAGACTGGACACAGGCCTGCATTCTGAACCTTGAGACAGAGGCATGGGTGTTCTTCCCAGTGCTACCTCCTGAGCAGCTCTGGGCTCCCCCGAGAAGTGCCCCCCAGGAGATGTGAACCCACGGAGAAGGTCAGCCCCACCCGCACCTGAAACAAAGCCTTGGCCGCCTCGTAATCCTGGATGTCTTCATAAATGCGCATCTCCCCTTCCTGCAAGGCTGTCCGGAAGTCTCCAAACAGGATGGGATCCCGCATCACCACCTCCAGGTCATCGTTGAAATGTTCCGTAACCAAGTCTCTTATGTGGTCTTGCACCTTTGGACAGAATGCCACTTAAGGACCCAAACCCAACAACAGAAATGGGCTAAAACATTGTCAGAAAAAGAACATATGCTCAGATTATCCAAAGTCATTATTTTTTCCAGCCGCTCCAAGCTACGTAATAATCTACCCTCCCTCATCCGCCAACTTTTGTTGTTACTGTAATTTTCACCCGTTGGCGAACTATATTTAAAAGAAAAAAAAGGGGCGCCTGGGTGGCTCAGTGGGTTAAGCCGCTGCCTTCGGCTCAGGTCATGATCTCAGGGTCCTGGGATCGAGTCCCGCATTGGGCTCTCTGCTTGACAGGGAGCCTGCTTCCCTCTCTCTCTCTCTGCCTGCTTCTCCGTCTACTTGTGATTTCTCTCTGTCAAATAAATAAATAAAATCTTAAAAAAAAAAAAAAAAACTGGCCGGAGAGGAAGTTTCCTATACTGTTCATTTCACCTAGAGAAGAATTTTGTGGTTAGGGTTTTGAATTAACTGGTGTATTTTGAGGTACTGACCAGCTGTTTGTCTGTTTCATTGATTAACCGATCGTGGAAGACCCTCAGACACTCGTTTCTCCAGACTCTCACCATCTGAGTCACTGTCTGGAACCTATGTGACAGGAGGGGCAAAGTCAGTCACGAAGTCGTCTAGAAAGAGAAAGGCATTAAATGCTACTATTTCCAGAGGGATACACGGGTCGCAGAAAAGGACATTTCTATAGTCCTTTTCCTCCCCGGTCTCCCATTAATGAAATTTAATGGAAGTGAACAAATTAAGTGTAAAGACCATAAAATCACCATCTACAATTTATCCTCCAGTCGGGAAGAAAAAGAACATTAGTTGTAAATGACAAGTGACATAAAACGGGTACCTGATATGCTCCTACTTGCTGGAATGCATGAGTTTAAAATCAGCATCAAGGCCACTGGCAGCTTTTTTTTCTTTTTTTTTTTTTTTAAGAACCAGCTCCATCTGGCCTCAGTTCCCGAACTTTCTCTGGTTTCTGACAAAGAGCCTTCACTTCCCCCTACATACCTGGAGCTGTCTTCTCCTGAACTATCATTCCAAACCCTTCAAGGGTACCTGAGAATAAGTTTGGGCTCATGGAAAGCCCTCAACTCCCTTTTCCAAATTTTGTGGACTCAATGGGAATCCACAAAATTAGGACTATGCTTGCAAATGCGCAAAAGTATACATTAACATAAACATGTAAGTCTAGCCTTAACAAGAAAATTTCTGTACTCAGACTTAAACCCTTTCTATCCTCTGTGCTTACTTCTCCCAAAGACACACATGATGGCACCAATCAGCAACCGCCAACAATTCATTCCTGAGCAAAATGCAACTTTAGAACGAGGAACGAATGATCAGTAGAGCAATCCCACCAAGGGGCTAAATCCACCTGTTCACGGTCCACTCCTCTGCCTTTCTTGGTTCCACCTGTCTTTAGGTCAAGGGCTTGGAAGTCTTCAGGCCTTAACCACATATTTAACTCTCCATTTAACATAACCAAAAAGACATTGGGTGAATAAGTCATACATTGATTCATCAAGTTCATGGACAAGTCCTCTGTCTTAAAAGAGTAAGAAAAAGCATCATCGTACCAATGGGCCACATGTTAGTGAGACAAAAGAAACTCACCGCTCTGGATTCGTGAGGACAAGACCATTAAAAACTCGCGAGAGATCCCGAAGATTAAAGATGTAATGGAACTTGGATGGGGTGGGAGGCAGGTCCTGGACAATGGCTTTGGAAAGCGCCAATGTGCAGAAAGTCAGCTTGTCGCTCACAGCCCTGATGCTTTCATGGAACACCTGAACAATGAAAAGGCCCCCCCAAGAGTCTATCAATGGATGAATGGACAAGCCACATGGTCTATCCATACAGCGGCGTATTATCTGGCCATATCAAGGAGGAATGTACCGACACACACGCCACCACATGAAGAACCTTGAAAACGTGAGGTTAATGGAAGAAGCCAGTCACCGAAGACCACGTAGCATATGATTCCATCTATATGAAATGTCTAGAAGAGGGAAATCCACAGAGCACAGAATGCAGATTAGCGATTGCTGGGGGCTGAAGGATGGGATGGCATGACTGCTTTGGGGTGACAAAAATATTCTGGAATTAGGAAGTGGTGATGGTTGTACAACATTGTGAACGTACTCAACGCCAATAAACTGTGTCCTCCAAAATGGTGAAAATAATCAATCTTGCACCATGTGAATTTTACATAATTTTTTAAGAGGAGATAAATAAGGGTGCCTGTGTGGCCCAGTTGGCTGAGCGTCTGACTCTTGATCCTTGGCTCAGGTCATGATCTCAGGATTGTGAAACTGAGCCCTACATCAGGCTCTGCACTGAGCATGGAGCCTGCTTAAGATTCTCTCTCTCCCCGCTTTGCCCCTCCCACCCCAACTCATTCTTCTCTCATGCTCTCTCTCTTAAAAAAAAGAGAGAGAGAAAAGTAAATTAAAAAGTCAAAGAAACTTATCATCTGATTTGCTTTCTCTCCCCCCTAGATTTTCATATTTACTGAGAAGTTGACATGATGTGAAACCAAAACCCAAACCAGCACTCAGTTTGCATTTGATTTGACTAGCGTAGAACTCAGAATCGTGAAAGTGAATAGCTTAAGGTATAGGGCATGAACATGCCAGGGGTCCACAGTTCCTACTGATCATACCTCACCATTTCACGCCTTTACGTTTCCTGCCTCCTGAAGATTCTGTGTGCACAAACTTCACTATAGGACAGAAACACCAGGATCAGAAGATCGTCATTTAAATGAATGGGTTCCATTTTGCAGGGGGAGGCGGCCAAGTTAAATCATCATCATGAGAGCGGTAACTAGTGTCTAATGAGTATGTGTTAGACATTGTACCACACATTTCATATGCATTTTTTCCTTACACTCTCCTGGAAACCCAGTGAGATGGATACCATCATCATCCCTGTTCCAGATGAGAACCAGGTCTAGGAGAGCTCAAGGAACTTGCCCAGGGAGCAGAATGGGGTCTGACACCAGGGCCTGGTCCCCTAGTTGAGTCCCTGCTGCAACTCCATGTGAAACATGTAACTCAGGGCCTCATCATGACTTCTGTGGACCCAAGACACTCTTGCCCTCTGGGCGTCTTCCTCCACGAAAATACATGCCTTTATCTTTTATGAATGCACTGGTATAAAGATGAATATAATCCAGGCTAGACTATATTCATTTTTTTTCTTCTGGTTTTGAAATAAATCAAAACATTTCACGCACCACCACCACCCCCAAAAAAGGCCCCTGGGCCTTGTGCCTGCTGTGCCTAATGCCTAAGTCAACCGTGCATACACTTCCCCTCAACACAAGGCACTCCAGTGTAGATGGCAAATTAAAAGCAAGTTACCGAAGTATGCCCTTTCAGAATGGAGGAATAAATTAAATGCAAAGACTCCTCTGAAGGAAATGGTACATTGAAGACACTGAACAGCGAAATAAATCTCGGATCAACTTCATTGCGGCCTCCTCCAGCTTCTCCCATCGCAGCGATAAAGCCAAGGTCCCGAATGCTTTTACAGTTCAGCTCCTTCCCACGGTCATATAAGAAGCCTCTTTCCAACAGCAGTTTCAGCAAGGCGATTGGCTGCTGTGTGCCATATTCATCCACCTTGATTGAGTTTTTAAAGAAAAGAGATAGTGGTAGTATCATGAAGTGGAACTCAGGGATGCCTTTGCTGGTCATCTAATTTGTAATTTTTTTTAAATCTCTCATAAGCTCCATGAGAGCAGGGACTGCTTATGTTTCATTCATCACTGCATAGTACTGGACCCATAAGAGGTACTCAAGAAACATATGTTAATTGGATGGATGCATGGATGGATAAAAGGGGGTGTGGGTGCGTGCACAGATGGATGAACAGATGCACAGATGGATGAGGGTGTGGATAGATGAATGGATAAAGAGATGGATGCATGGTTGGTTGGATGGATGGATGGATGGAGGAGTGGAAGGAATGGACGGAAGGATGGATGGACAGATGGATGGATGTGTGGGTGGTTGGATGTGTGGACAGATGTGGATGGATGGAAGGAACAGATGGACAGATGGATGGATGAGGGAGGGAGGGTTGGAAGGAACAGATGGGTAGATGGATGGATGAACAGAGGGATGGATGGAGGGATGGAAGGAATGGACGGATAGATGGATGGATGGATGGATGGATGGATGGATGGATGGATGGATGTGTGGGGTGGATGGATGTGTGACGAATGTATGGATGGATGATGGATGGAAGGAATGGATGGATAGATGGATGGATGGATGGATGGATGGAATGAATGGATAGATGAATGGATGGATGGATTAATGGATGGATGGATGGATGGAAGGAACAGATGGATGGACGAACGAATGGATGGATGGAAAGAATGGATGGATAGATGGAGGGATGGAAGGAACTGACGTACAGATGGATGGATGGATGGATGGATCAATAAGGGGTAGGGTGTGTGGGTGTGTGCATGGATGGATGAACAGACGCACAAATGGATGCATAAGTGTGTGCGCGTGGATGGATGGATGGATGGATGGATGGATGAATACTGGCTCTGCACATAGCCTATGTGGAAGATAGATTTTCAGAGGAAAAAACATGGTTCTGCAGGAATTACATGAACTAAATTACAGTACTAAGAAAACTTCACACCTCTCAGGCTCTGGCCCCAGAAACACACTCCTCATGCATGCCAATGTTTCCCTTCCTTGGTAAATCCAGAGAAGTCCTTGGGAAGTGTCTGCCCTATGCTTCCCAAGTATATGGGACTGAGAACAATATTATCATCTAAGCTCATTGGGAAATCACTTACTCAAACATACACTGTAAAGAGTTTGGAGGCTGCCTGCTGCCTGCTTTACTCCTTCAAGAAAGCAAAGAAGGCCTCAGTAGGGACAAGTCCCTCTGGGTAAGAAGAACATTCCAGCAACATTGTCCCCTAAGCTGTCTCCCCAGAACCGGCACCCTGCAGGGGAGCTGTAGAACGAAGACGTGTTCTCACACTCATAGACTCCATACCCATACACAACAACACAAACTTAAGCACACAGTCTTGGCCACCGCTCCCTGCTCCCCAACCTAATGCTACCTTTGGCATATTCATATCGTCCATGAACACCAGGAGACGTTTTCCCATGGGTGGGCCATACGTGTCTTTGGTTCGTTTTTCCACATTTGCTTCCAAATTTCTCTGGATATCCATCGATGTGGTGCGGGAAGAGAAGCTGACCATTAACACAATCTGCAACAGAGAAGGATCATTCCAGAAGTGGTCGTTTCTTCACCGTACCAGCAGGAAATGCTAGACGGTGAGCTACCATCAATTTTGCAAATCCACTGGTATCTGAACTTTTTTTATAACCCAACCTGTGTCTGTCTGTCCTCCATTCTTTCCCTTTGGCAGGTGATAGTGAGTTGCTGCTTGTGGGACTTGGGCACAATGCGGACAGGGTGGGGGGTCTTTGTTCTGCCCAGTTCTGGCTAGGAAACCTCCAAAAAGAGGCTTAACCTTTTAGAGCCTCGTTTCTCTCATCTGTAAGACGAGTTTAACAACATCTGCTTGGACTACTTCATAGGGCGATTTAATCACAGGAGACGAAATCCGCAAAGGTGTTTACGATATGACAAGGTTAGATGGATGGATGTGTGCGGTGAATGGATGGATGTGTGGACGGATAAAACGAATGGATAGAAGGATGTGTGGACAGGTATGTGGAGGGATGGATGGATGGAAAGAACTGATAGATGGATGGATGTGTGGATGGATGGATGGATGGATGGATGGATGGATGTCAACCATAAGTGACTATCGTGTCTGCTGCACCTAAGTGAAAAGGTCCAGGAGAGCATCTTTGACACCAACACCTGAAAGAAAGGGGAGGGAGACTCCTAGGTCCCTGTGTGGACAGCACAGCCTCATGCACAGGAAGTGCCCAGGACCTCTCACTGTGCTTCTTAGAGCAGTGAGTGAGAGTTCATTGGTCAGCGGTTCTCAAACCTAATCATGCCCCCGAGACACCTGGACAGCTTTGTGCCACGCACCTCCAAGGCCCCCATCCTCAGTTCCCGATCCCATAGGTCTAAGACAGTGTAAGCAAGTTTTCAGGCAATACTCCTGCCCGAGGAACCACCCTTTAAGCACCACTGCCGCAGACCACACTGCCCTCCAAAGGGCCCACAGGTGCAGGTGCACAGGACATGAACATGTCAAAGGTGAACGTGCCTCTCGATGTAGCAGGTGTGCTCAGATGTGCCTGCTGGGCCGAGAAGCATTGGCTGCTGAGTTGCAGGGAAAGGGTGTCATGACGGGGGTGTTAATGTCACCGTCGTTGATCTGACGCCCCAAGCAGGCAGTTCCCTCTGGCTGGAAACCTCCTGTCTGTGCCCTCCACGATGACATTCTGAGAGCTAAATAAACCCAGTTTTTGTGCGCCGGTGGGTGAGTGGGCTCGAGCGCTCACAGGCAGGCCGGCCCAGTCCAGCCCATACGGCTCCCGTGATGCCCATCGCAGAAGCCCAGCTGGCCACTCCCTGCCCCAGGGAGGCTCCTGGTTTCGCAGGAACAAGCCAAAGTAAGAGGAACAGGGAGGAAAGTTACGGGAAACTTTGCTCCCCTTGGAGGTTCCAGAAGGCCAAGAAAGGAATTGGAAACTGAAATGATGACTGGATATGAACAAAAACCTAGCACTGAGTCCCTGAGTGGATGTGGGGCAAGTGCATATGAACGGTGTATCCTGAAACCCACAGGCAGCTTCTTGGAGGAGATAGAGCCTTTCCTCAAGTATTAAAACCCTAAAGACTGAAGCCAGGACAGTGGAAATGATGAGCCAGAGGCCCACATAGGGCAATTCTGAGTACAGAAAAGAGAACGGATGCCCCCGCCCCTTCCTAATGTCTGGTGCCCTGGCATGTTCTGCACTGTCCTGGGTCATGGGTCCATTCTCGAGTCTGCCTCCTGCACAGACCATGGGTCCCTAACGAGCTGACTGCAATCTGGCCACGGTGTGCCCCCGTGACACCCACCAGCTCAGTGACCGACACACGTCAGACCTTCCCATGTTGAACACGGGGCTGGAGGAAGGCCAAACCCACAAAACGGGGCAGAGCAATGCGACGGCCACCCTCTACGTGACCCAGCTCATCCTCTCCTCGTGGTGTTCACCTGGGTAAGGGCCCCCACGCTCTACCAGGTGATTCATGGGGGTCTCCGTGGGACCCACAGAAGGGGGCAGACGTGAAGGTGGGTGATTTCCTAGGTCATCAAAGGCGGTGCAGCATCTGGTTTGCTGTCCAGCTCAGACACCGGCTCTGGCAGAAGCCAGTGACCATGCCCAGAGATCACCCAGAAGCCCGTGGAGAGGTCCACGTGGTGGGGAAACCAAGGCCTACCATCTTGGAAGAGGGTCCTCCAGCCCCCGTCAGGCCTTCGGGTGACTTACAGCCCCAGCCAGCTGCTGCCCAGTGAGCTCAGCAGGGAGCCAGAGCCCGAGCCACCCCGAAGAGCCCCTCCCAGATTCCCGACCCGCAGAAACGGTGAGATGCGAGTATAAGGCTCGCGCCGGCGTCCTCTGTCACACAGCCGTAGGTCACGGAGAGAGAACAAACAGTGACTTACGTTGATCTCTTCATTCAGATTTTTGAGGAAGTTCTGGGTCGTGGCCGTCTTGGAGGTGCCGGATTCACCCACCAAAAGAACAGGCTGCTTGATCTTGACCATCTGCTCCAGGGTCCACGTAGTGCGCGTTGTATCCACTGTGTGAACTAAGGAACACGGCAGGCGTGGGAGCATCCGGGGAACGTGGGGGGCGAGCAGGCAGCAACACAGAGCTCCCCGGAGTCCCAAACCTCCCGTAAGAACCACGAGCGAACCCAAGACGTGACCTTGAAAACGGGTGGGTGCAATCTCCTTACCCCAACCGTTACTCTTAATAGCTTGACGGAGATCTGAGTCACATACCATGAAATCCACCCACTTTAAGGGTCTGGTTTGGTGAGCTGGACACCCGCCCATGAGGCGCCCCCAATTTTTAAAAAATATCCAGTTCTGCTTTATAGTCAGGCTATTAAAAACTCGGTTTCGGGGCGCCTGGGTGGCTCAGTGAGTTAAGCGTCTGCCTTCAGTTTGGGTCATGACCTCAGGGTCCTGGGATCAAGCCCCGCGTCCGGCTCTCTGCTCAGCAGGGAGCCTGCTTCCTTCTCTCTCTCTCTCTGCCTGCCTCTCTGCCTGTTTGTGATCTGTCAAATAAATAAAATCTTCAGGCAAAACAAAAAAGGACTGAGCCTCGGTTTCTCCGTGGCTTAGGTCAGTCTCCTCTTGGCAGAGTCTGGCTTCCTGACCAACGACTTCCTCCAAAGAGAGAATGAAACCACGGACCGGGTCCAGCTCAGTCCTACACGGGTCTGCCTGCTTCCTAAGGAAATGGATATGTCTCGCTCTCTCGGCCACCGGTATCTAAACAGCCAGAGGGCCGCGTTCAAAACACAGCCGGAGACAGAAACGTCCAGAGTACGCAGCCCCGCGGGACAGCACCTTCCACACGACGCTGCCTTGTTCGTTCCTCCTTTTCTCGTCCTCCACTCCTTCCCGTGGCCAGCCGGCCGGCCCGGAGCTGCCCATCCTCCCGCCAGCCCGCCTGCCCAGGGACAGCTGAGTGTCACGGTCGTCTGCGGGTGCCTGGGGCCAGCCACATGGAAATGGAACGGAAACCGACCCCTGCTTGGCCCAGCCCGTGGCGCGTTCTTTGCGGCTTCTCGGAACCTACACACCGGGTGGGCCTCAGGAAGGCCACGGCAGCCACCGGATCTGTTCCACTGCCTCACGGAACGAGAACTGATGCTGTTAGCCCAAGAACAGGGTCTGCTTCTCGCTTACCCAGGATGTCGATGAATCTCCTCTCCGGGCTGTGAACATAGTCAGGAACTAATTGGCTCCACGGAATCCATTTCTTCCGCATGGCATCAAAGTGAAAGTCATACAAGGTTGGGAGGTGACCTGCAGTCAACAATGGCCTGATATCACTTCGGTCCCGGACCTGGGACTGCGAAACCAGCTCTGGCACATGCTTGAGATGAACTAACGCTCCTTGTTCCCTAGACGGCAACTTAGCCGAGGACGCCCAACGAACACTCCCGTCCACTGGACAGAGGCGCTGTGTCCCTTCTCCCGGAACACGAGGGAGAGGCGGACAGGTCTGGTCCCTAAGCTGACAGGTGTTAGTGGGCCAGGAAGGCGGGTGGTGCTACGTTCTGCTACAGGCCAGCCCGGGTGCCACAGGGAACCCCATAAGGGCATCTAACCAGGGTGGGGCAGGGGAGAGGTCTGAGAAGCACACGCCCGTTGGTGCCTGAACACCAATCACAAGGGTGCTCTGCAAACTTGGCTCTAGGGAAAGCTCCCTCGTGCACCTCGTCCCGGACAGACTGCCCCTCCCCCGCAGGCCCCAGCAATGCCGACCGTTGCAGCCAGCCCTGAGAGGAAGGTTTCCCAAAGGAAATGCCATCCAATCTGAGACCTGAAAAGTGGGCAGTCCTGAGCTAAGAGCCCTGGGGGCCGCCGGGAGGCTCTGTCACAGGGAGAAGGGAGCGTGGCGGGCGGCTGTAGGAACAGAAAGGAGGGAGTGCGTAGTGCACCGAGGGGGCGCACTAGGTCCAGCTACAAGGGCTGTAGGACTGTTGTGTGAAGAACCCGACTGACCACTTCGGGCACTGGTTGTCCATCCTGTAGGTGCTGGGGAGCCACTGACGTTAACCTCCAAGGGGAGACGGAGTCAGATCTGCATGTGCAATGACCAGCACGGCTGTAGAGGAAAACAGATCTGGAAGAGGTCAGGAGAGATGGGGAGACCTGCTCATGAGGCTCCTGCCTCGCCCGGGGTAGAGGTGACAGGAGCAGCTCGCGAGACGTGGCGGGGGTGGGGGCATGGCAGAAATGACAGGTTGGGGGAGACAGAGTGTCCAGGTCACCAGTGTGCAAGGCAGACAGACAGGTGATTGACAGAGGATGATGATGACGATAGACAGACAGACAGACAGACAGATTTCAGTAGAACCGAGCTAGGGATCCAGGAGACGGTGCAGAAGGGAAAGAGACAGGCAGTCAGAAGCTGTGGGCCCACGGCCAGCGCTCCTCAAGGACATGAAGCCCAAAAGGAGGCTGGAGGACTGAAGCCCTATGTGAGGAAGGGGCGGAGGAAAGACACGGGGCAGAAGTGCCAGCAAGGCAGGGGGAGAACATTTCAAGAGAGCGGGGCGTGGTCTGCCGCCCCGCAACGCTGGGGGCAAGGTCAGGACAGTGAGGTCAAGAAGCCGCATGGGCTCTGGTGGAGAAGACAAGGGACGAGCTCACTGGAGGCACCTTCCGGCTGTGGGGCTAGGTGGTGGTCCAGCCTTTCAAGGACACATGGCCTTCAGAGTAAAGAGGCGGGGAGCATCTCTAGAAGGAGACGGGATTAGGAAGGTGTCACCTGAGAGCAGGATGGGGTCAGCAGGGGAGAGATGGGGAAGGCAGTGCGAGAGGACCCCAGCAAGGAAGGGGGCCCCTGAGCGGCGGGCGGGCAGGACCCAAAGAACAGGGCATCTTCTGTGGCCCGGGCTGCCTCCTGCCCAAGCAGGGAGCCGAGGAGCGGGCCGGAACAAGTCTGGGGGCAGGAAAACCCTATCTGATGCCTTCTGTTTTTCCGGTGGAAGAGAGAAGAACCATCTTCAGCAGAGCAACGGGCGGGGATCAGGTGAAGGTCTGGGGAGAAGACAGGGACACTGCCACTGTGGACGGGAGAGTTCAAGGTCGACGCTCCAGCTACAAGGCAGCCATCTGAAGCTGTGGTTTTCTCAGTGTGACTCAGCCCTGGAGGGGGACAGAAGACAGACTCGGGGCTCCTCACAGAGATTTAAGAAAGGACAACAGGGCAAGGGGACCAGGGGTTGGGCCAAGAGAGGGTGAGTGATAAGCCAACAGCAAAGGAAGGGGAGAGGAAAGCAGGGAGCACAGGGCTGGGCTGCAGAGGGGACCAGAAGAGAGGCCGGTGGCAGTCCCCATGAGGCCCGGGCCAGCAGGTATGGCCCAAGTCATGGAGGCTGATATTAACAGCTAGTGGGAGGTCAGGGAGCCCGTTGCCGGGGTGGAGTGCAAAAGGCTTCTGGAAGCGAAACGTCCACGTGGCCACTAGGTTCCCAAAATAAGAGCCCACAAGGGGCCCTGAGCGAGGGGGTCGCTGACCACAGGACATAAAGCCAGCATGGTGTGCACAGTTGGGAAGCACTCACCCATAGGAGGCTTGCCGAGCGGAGAAAGTACCAGCAAACTGCCCCCGCACCCCAGAGCAGGACTTGAAAAACATCTCTGATCTGCTCAGTGCTCCCCATGAAAAAGACCCAAGGCCATTTCACTTTACGTTTTCAAAAGAACAGCCCAGGTGATGAGGATAGATGACAACTTAGAAGGATGTCTACGGGCCGAGTCATATTCCAATATCATGAAGAAATAGACAAAGATGGGCCCTAGTGTTATGTATAGTTCTTGAGAAAGTCATGTTTTCACCAGATAACAGTTCTTGGAGCATGCACGTTTTTTTCCACACACAAACTTAAACCCTTAATAGGATGGTCTCCTAAGAATCACCCACAGATCTGCACTTGATCTCCTTCTGTGCAAATACTCAGGAAGACAGCAGTTGAGTTAAGCTGTGCCGATTTAGAAAGGTGAGTTAAAAAATAATAATAATAGGTAAGTCCAAAGGAGAAGAAACTCAAAGTCCTGCAAAGTGTGAAAGTTTTAAAAATTTAAACAGAGGAAAGGAAGCAAGTGCCTAACCTCGCGGTGGGTGGCGGGGGGGGGGGGGGGGCGCGGGGCGGAGTCATTCAAACTCAACAAGAAAAGCCACTGGGGCTCTGGCTATGGTAGCTCACACATCAAACTTTAGAGGGTCCCCCAGGGGCTCTGACCATCGCAGGTTTGTCTACAGAAGCAAACGAGCTGCAAAATCCACACAGGCCAACACGTGGAAAAGTGAGGTCACTTCCTACCTCCCCCAAAAGCATTCTGAGCAGGAAAACAGGTTGCACTTGGTTCTTACTTGGCAGTTCCCCAGGATTGGCCCATTCCCCTTCCTTATCCACAGAAGGCAAAGAAGCAAGGCGTTTGACACATTCGTCGAATTTAAGCCTTCCATCCTCGAGCAGAGACGCTCCCAGAGAACAGTACAGGGCCTCTAAGAAGTAGCACTCCAGGAGGTCAGGGTCCTCTATCTCTCCTTCGAGTAAGGTGTCCAGCATCCTGGCTAACTGCGTTACCTAGTACACAGGAAAATCCACAATCAGCCCATACACACCACTCCCCCACTCCAGGGTCAGTGCTGCTCCTTAATCCTGGGATCCCAGGTGCCAGAGTGATGGGAACATATGACCCACCATATTGGTTCAACCAGGTGGACCCAGGCATCTTGTCTTGCACAGGGTCCCAGAAGGAAGTGCCGGGTCTTCCTTGTCAGCAACCTGCAACATGACAGATTGCCCCTCTGGCATCTCTCCCTCCCTTGGACTCTGGGTTCACCTTTAGGGAAGAATCCCTCCTTGCTAACAGAGACTGTTTCTTACCATATTGAGGTCTGTCTGAGGGATTATGGTCTTCAGCTTCTCTCCCTGTCTTCCATCCACTACCCCTTCCATTATCACATCGATGAGATAAGGCACGTACTTCTCAAAGAGACTCTCTAAATGACCGAGCTCTACCTGGAAAAGGGTAGAATTCCAATGCATCTTCAAGGGTTCCTTTATTTAAATGGAAGCTAGTGGAATGCTTATCTTGGCAAAAGAGGCGGGGGAAAGGTCTTCTGATGAACAATAAATTTGGCAGGTGAGTGAACCCTGGTAATCACGCCTTCTATCTGTAGAGGGGCCCGTCCTCTATGGCGCAATGAAATGAAATGGAGCATTTCATTTCACTGCTGTAGAGGCTAGCCCACCATGGGGAGGGAGGGAAGATAGCGGATCCCATTGGAAAGAAATGGGGCTGATTATCTTCAAGTTCAAGTTACATGGCCACAGTCATCTTGCAAAGAGTGTGGAGCAGTGGAAGGCCCCTCACCCAATCAAGGCATGAAGGATGGCCAGAGACTGCATGGGCCCTTAGACAGCCCTCTCTCCCTTACAACAGTACCTCCCATGGTCCTGTCATGATCTCCCTGGTCTTCTCTTCTCTGGGATAATTATGCCCTGGCTTCCAATTCGCCATCAGCCTAATGGCCGTCCTAGTGATATGCCTTGCGTCACTTTGAAAATATGGTAAGTGTCCTGGGTGTGGTCAAAAGGTCACATGTGTGTGGGCCTCACAACCTTCACATGACTGTCACACCTGTCTCTGAACCATTCCCCCCCCCCCCAAAGATTTTATTTATTTATTTGAGAGAGAGAGGAAGAGCATGAGGGGAGACAGGTCAGAGGGAGAAGCAGACTTCCCGCTGAGCAGAGAACCCAATGCGGGACTCCATCCCAGGACCTGAGCTGAAGGTAGTTGCTTAACCAACTGAGCCACCCAGGTGCCCTGAATTTTTTTTTTTTTAAGATTTTATTTATTTGAGAGAGAGAAAAAGCAAGAACACAAGCAGGAGGAGAGACAGAGGTAAAGTCTGACTCCCTGTGGCACAGGGAGCACAATGTGGGCCTTGATCCCAGGACCTCGGGATCATGACCTGAGACCAAGACAGATGCTTAACCGACTGAGCCCCCCAGGTGTCCACTCTGCACTATCTAACGAAGGCTTTTGTTACAACAATACACATTTTAGCAGCCACGTGACACATGACAGGATTTGAGGTGAACTAAAACTAAAACTATCAGAACTTTATTACCTGACAAGCTAGGTCCTTCACACACTGCATTCACCCAAGTAAGCAAAAGCTGGGCCCTTCTAGAGATAAGTCTCTCAATAGGTGGACCTCGCTAGACCAGGATTTCCAACTACAACCCACAAGCCAAATCTGGCCTGCCACCTCTTTCTGTAAATAAAGTTTTATTGGTACATAGATATGCCCATTCACATATGGCAGCTGCTTTCATGCCACAATGGCATTGTTGAGTAGCTGGAAAAGAAACCATATGGCCCACAGACCCTAAAATATTTACTCTCTACCCGTTTACAGAAAAAATTGTCAACCCCTGATCTAGACTATCAAAATCATTACCTATCCCACTAGCTATGGAATTATCTGGAAACCTCCTAAGTGTATCTTCCATGTTTCTATCCAATTTATCGATAACATTAAGTGCTTAAGATCAAGGTCAAGGTCATGGCTTTTGCAACTAACATCCCTCTGGATTATGTTTATCCTACTAGTCAATAGTACTAAAAACTTTTAAGTTCATTTTAGAAATAATTTCCACCTTGTTTTGTATTTCATTAACCCATTTTTTCCAGAATGGTTGATATTTCAAGTTTTTAGGATCCACATAAACCATTCCACATCGAGACACAGTTGCAGGAGAGGCATACTGTAAATCTCCAACCTGGAGAAATAAAGAAAATCAGTCATGTTTGCAGCTATAAACAACCAGACTGCATATTTAAAAGCCTTTGCTTTGTGCAAAGTTTTATCAGCTGCGTAAAACCCAGTCATACCAAGATTAACATAGCTTTCACAAGGCTTCTAATTGAACCCTGAAGTTTATCTTGGGAAGATTATACATTCTGATGTAGCGCCTTTTTAAGTTTTCTTTTACTATAAATTAATGTGAAAATTAATACACTTTCGACTACCTGACAAAAATAGAAAACTATAGAGAAGAAAATAAGTTATCCAAAATCCCAACACCAAGCAACAAACATTGTTTTGGATTGTTCACCTCTCACTCATTTTTCTTCATTTTTTAAAAACATAGTTGAGATTGCATAGTATAAAATTCAATATGCATGCATCTAAACCAGCAATATTAACACACTTCTCTATGAAAAGACACAGTTCAGTCAACCAATAAGAACAATATGCACAAATACCCAGGCATCAGCAAATTTGACAGGCCAAGTTAAAATCAGCATTGACAGTAAGCCAAAGTGAAAGCACGTTTCAGGGCCACTGCTTCAAAGGTTCAAAAGATAGGATCCAAAGTTTGAGAAAAACAAATGAAAAGTTAAAGGCAAATAGTGTAAGAGAAAAAACAAGGCAACTACAAACTCCACGCCAAAAAAATAAAAGGCTCTAAAAGAGAGAACATAATAACAGTACACTATATGGCACTACAGTAAATATTTCCATATTCATAATAATGCAAATACTGTTTACTGATTCAATAGATTTAGCGATGTAGTATTCCGAGGAGGGGAGTGAGCTAGTGGTATGAGAGATGAACTCTCACTTTCATAGCAGTCATAGCACAGATACTCTGTTAACTTAATAAAGGAAGGAAGAGCATGTGAAGTGTGTTATTTACAGACACTTGGATAATGACCAGATGAAATAACACAAAAGTGAAAACTAGTTACCTCTGGGGTTCAATAAAGAGGGATAAGAGGAGTAGGGAGAGTACAGAGTTGTACTCATCATAAAGACTCTTCTGCGCTGTGTGGGTTTTCTTTAGTCACCTATATTTATTACCAATTTAATGAACAACTAGACTTTTAACTAAAAGAAAAACATATCAAAAATTTGTTTTCATCACAACTTGCCTCAAAGAGCAGAGCACAGTGTGCTTGAAGCCGAATGCGCTCACCATTGGCCAAGGTCAACAGCTTGTTGTCATCCATCACAGAATTCATGTTTTCCACCCACAGAGCATCCACATCACCATCAAATAAAATATACCTGCAGCAAAGAAAAGCAAGACAAGCTTTCACATGGAAACTCCCCATTCATGCTGATGTTTTTTTTTCCCAGGGTTTTGACACCATGACCTGTGACAGAGCACCCAACTTGGTCCCAAGGTTTGACCCATAAAATCAAATGGGGGGAAAAAAGAGCCAACATAAAAACTGAGTTCGAGTCCCTGCGTGGCTTGTTTGGTTGAGCATCCAACTCTTGGTTTCTGCTCAGGTCATGGTCTTGTGGGTCCTGAGCTCAGGTCCCACTTCACACTCAGCTATCAGTGGGGAATATGCTTGGAGATTCTCTCCTTCTGCCCCTCCACTCATGCTCTCTCTCTCCCCCTCCAGTAAATAATCTCTTATAAAAACTGAGTCAGCAACATTTAAGGATAAAGAAACATCACACAAAAGTCTGGATGTCTTGCTTCTCTTGCAGCCTGGAGAGCCGACAGCACAGACCTACATTCCCGCGTAGAATGGTCTGCGGTAGCGCAGTAGCAGCTGTTCACGGAGACAGATGATACCATTCTTTCATTAAAACTGAGACTGAATATCAATGGCTAGCTACCACTGGTTTGGACATCGACTTTTCTCATGGTAAGTTTAAGGGAAAAGAAAAGTATTTCTTATACCCATGAGCAATGGGTTGAATGGTGGCCCCCAAAAGATAGGTCCCTCAGAACTAGTTATGGGACCTGATTTGTGGGGGATGGGTGGCCTTTGCTGATGTAATTAAGGATCTCAAGATGACAGCATCTTGGATCATGCAGGTAGGCCCTTCTCCAATGACAGGTACCCTTACAGAGGGGAGAGCATCCTCCCAGTCGAGGAGACAGAGGGAACACATAGAGAACTAAGATCCCACCAGGCAATTTGTGAACAGAGCCCTCGACATCTGGCTCTAAGTCTGTGGACATCCATGCTTGAACCTACAACGCTGTACATTGTCTTTTTTTATCCACAACATTGAGATAATTAACATGAGCTAACGCAGACTCTCTCCTACTCACAAAGGTACTCACTTGCGCTCCTTCTTATCCGTTGGCCTATTGATCTCCCTGAAGATGTTTGACAGCACCCCGTCGGTCCAGTCTCGGGTAGTGGGGTCCAGGATGCCATAAAGCTCTATGACACTCATGGCTTTGGGATTCAGGATGTACAACTTGGTCACCAGCCCAAGCCTAAATCAAAGGAGAGGCTTCAGCTGTGGTCTAGGTGGCCTGAACGCATTAGGAAAAATGGTCTGTGGCACCTAGATGGGGATTTGATGTTTTGGATCCAATCCAGAATTTAAAATGCAGTCCACACATCTGAAACTAATGTTGTACTATATGTTGGCTAATCGAATTTAAACAAAACAAAACACACTCCACCCAAACTCTGCCCTGGGCTTCCCACTGACTGTTAATGGCTTATATTAAATCAAGGGAACCATGTTTCACCGAAAATGTGGCCCCAACAAAAGTGAGGTCTGAACTGAAAACACAGCTTGGTCTTTTGGAGGCATAGAGAAGCTAAGTGGCATATTCGTGCCTATGGCAATTTATGTGACTGTTTCATAATTAGTTTATAGGAGATAACAGTCATCCAGGACAACATAACACACCCTTGGACTACGGATGTTCAGTTCCTTACACTCACAGGATATCTGTTTTGTGTTACTGACTTTATAAATCATGTAGACAGGGCATTAGCCGCCATAACGCCTATAAATTCATCTACAGAAAACTGGACTTCACACAAGTTCATAATTAACTAGGTAAATCAAAATAATGAGGGCATGCATATACACACGTATATATGATAACTCTATCAATTGCCTACTGATTAATTAAAGAATAAAGGGCAGGAGTGCCTGGGTGGCTCAGTGGGTGAAGCATCTACCTTCAGCTCTGGTCATGATCCCAGGGTCTTGGGATGGAGCCCCACATCAGGCTCCCTGCTCCTCCCTTTGCCTCTCTCTGTCTTTCAAATAAAATATTTATTAAAAAATAATAATAAAAGGCAGGATGGCTATGACACAACCCATTTGAAATCAGTAAGTCACTGTCCCTTGGTTTTCTCATAAGAAACATAGGAAGAAATAAGAAAAAAAGACAGTAACTTACTCATTAGCTTTATAGACTATCTAGAAATGTTAAAGTCACAAAGATTATAAGGCTTGGTTTAGGTTTTTGCTGGAATATTAGCATACAGAGAAGTCCTTCTGGAACCGAGTTCTTGCTTGAGAGAAAAGTGAGAAGTCAAAATCCATCTCGGTGTGAGGAGAGGCACACGACGACCCACTGCAGGTCTTCAGAACATTCTGTGTTAGGCGTGTGAGGTCCCTGTCCCTTGGAGCAGCCTTGCTCCCGCTGGGCGGGGAATAATAAGGCCTTTGCAGGGATGACACCGTTTTTGGCCACTCTGATCCCATAAAATAGCTGCATGAGGCTGAGTGCCCCCACTTACTCAGAAGGGGCAACCTGAACGCCAAGAAATACAACTTAACAAGTTAATTTTCAAAATATTCGCATAAGCTTGTTATCTCACAGATAAGCCTCATCACAGTCTGAGGCACAAAAGGGTCACCGCTTTGCCTTCTAAATTCACCAATCAGCAGTGAAACAAGGAGAGACGCTCTGAGTCTAACGTGGGGTTTAGGACACTGATGTCGTCCAATGTAGTAAAAACATTTTGTGTTCCTTTTAAACTGGATTACACCTGGATTGAAAATGCCTTCTTTGGCGGGGTGTGCGTGTGTGTGTGTGTGTGTTATATGTAGTTTCAAACATGGATTAACTTCTTGTTTTCATAATTTTTTTAAAAATGCAGTGTTTGGGGCACCTAGGTGGCTCAGTTGGTTAAGCATCTGACTTGGGTTTCGGCTCAGGTCATGATCTCAGAGCCATGGGATCGAGCCCTGCATGGTCATCCACACTCCGCAAAGTCTGCTTAAGACTCTCTCTCCTCTGCTGTGAAGTGCGTAAACCTGGCGATTCACAGACCTGCACCCCGGGGGATAAAAATATATTATATGTTTATAAAAAATAAAAAATTTAATTAAAAAAAAAAAAGACTCTCTCTCCTCCTCTCCCCCGCCCCTACCCCTGCTCTTGGAAATAAATAAATATTTTTTTTTCCTTTTAGAAGGCAGTGTTTTAAGACAAATTTTATCTCCCAGGAATTGAGAAAGCAAAATGGGGCTCCGTGATACCACCACCAACCTGACCAGGAAACCACCCTGGCACCCAGGCCCTCCCCTCGGGGTCATACTCACTTGGTCTGGGCCTGACACAGAGCGTTGATGACCACGGACTTGCCCCCTCCGGTGGGCCCCACCACCATGGTCGTGTGGCGGGTTAACATGGTCTCGAACATCTGGACCACTTTATCCACCTGTGGGGCAACCATTGGCAGCTGGGGTAAAATTTTTTTTAAAAAAAAAAAAAAAACAGCTTTGTTGAGCTATAATCCACATACCGTATAATCTGCCCATTCTGAGAGTGCGGTTCAGCGGGTCTTAGGACACGCCCCGTGACCCTGTTCAATTTTAAAACATTTTAATCCCCGCCCCCCACCCCCAAAACTCTGCATTCATTTGCCTTCTCTTCCCAGCCCCTCCCCCAGCCGCTGGGGCCGCTCATCGGCTTTCCCTGTCCGTGGACTTGCGCCGTCTCCATACGTAAACGGAGTGACATGAGCGGAATCGCGCAGATCACAGGATCTGCAGGCCTTGGCGTCTGGCTGCTCTCGCTTCCCATGTTCTCAGCATCCATCCGTGGGTCAGAACGGATTTCTTTTTTGTGGCCAAGGACTACTCCATTGTGCGGACATATCGCCTCTGCTTCATTCGCCCGTAGATGAGCATATGCGTGGCTTCGATGTCTGGGCTCTCACCCAGACATCATGCAGGAGTTCTTGCGTGGACCTACCTTCTCATTCCCCCTGGGGGTACGTGACTCTACAATTCACGTCTTGGGGAACTGCCGGATTGTTTTTCTGTTGCTGCTACATCATTTCACATTCCCTTTCTAAACCAGCAGCTCTAGAGGAAAAGGTCAGGGTAGGAAAGGTGCAGAGAGCTCTCTCGTCGGTGACCGGTACCTGCTGCCCCCGCCCCAGGCCTCGAGGGAGCCTGACACCCTGAGACAGCCCGACCAGAGGCGGCCATTCTGGTCCTGCAGCCTTAGGCATTTATACCCTCAGCAGAACACGCTGGCAGTAATTTTTGGCTTACGGACAACATATACAACCTTACAGACTTCAGATAGTAAGAATCTTATCAGTAACATCTAATTTTTCTTCGAAGTGGGACTGTGGAGAAAGAAAAAGCTGGGGTGGGGAGAGAGCACGAGATGGTGGGACCCCAAAACGAAACACTTGAGTCATCACGTTATACCAAGAACAGCTGGAGGGCGGTCTGTACATGCTGCGGAACATGACTGGGCCTCAAAAAGGAAGGTGATTCTGACACCTGCTAAAACACGGATGAGCCATGAAAACGTGCCGAGGGAAATAAGCCGGTCAGAAAAGGACGAAAGCCGCAAGATGTCACTTACATGAGGTCCCCAGTGGAGTCAGATTCATAGAGACAGAAAGCGGGGCAGGGGGGAGGCAGGTGAGGACCAGGGGGCTGGGGAGGGGCTGGGGAGTTGCTGATTAATGGGGACAGAGTGTCGGTTTTGCAGGATGGAGAAGTTCTGGAAAGCTCTTTCACGGCAATAGGAATATACTTCCCCCAGCTGAACTGTACAGAAAACGGGTAAGATGGAGATTTTTGTTACGGATACTTTAGCACAATAAAAAGAAAAAAAAGTCAGGGAAAATGCTTAATATGGTAAATGTTGGGTGGATTTGACCACATTCAACTTTTTCAACCAGGAAGGACCCAGATGACGCCCATGCACTCGCTTACCTGGACAGGTAAGACAACGTAGCCGCCCTCCTCCAGGACCTGCTGCACGGCGTCGTTAAAGTGGGGGTAGCGGACACGCGGGCAGTCTAGTCCAGGAAACAGGTCGGAAATCAAACCAAGGAAGAGAGGGACGTCCTCAAAGACGAACTTGGGCAGATTCATGTCTCGAAGGGCCCTCATCAGCACCACATCCTGAATGGAACGCAAGAGACGCCTTCGGAGATATTTCCGAAAGACCCAGGGACTAGTCTAGAAATCCTCTTATGAAATAGGAAATGAAGCTTTATATCAAATATAAGACATATAGCGTTGCGTGTACAGAGGCTAGAGGACCAGGGAGCCTGTGGACCACAGAGCAGCCAAGGTCTGCTTTGGAGTAAGTCCCGTGCTTTTGTGGCAAAGCAGGAAAAAAAAAAATAGCCAAAACTTGTGAACTGGTTATTACCACTGAAGCCTCAGAAACTGGTGCTGTGAACACTTTCAACTTGGCCTAGTAATTAGTCAAATTGAAAAATAATAAGAATAATAATAATAAATAAGAGACCTAATTAAGGCCAGCAACCAAATGAAGTGACAGTGAAGACCAAAGCTTTCCAGGGGGGATGATAGCATAGCCTGTCATCTCATCCCCACACTCGTTCGCTGCCTATGAACCGCACAGAGCCCTGGCAGACGCGGGCGTGCGCGGCCCCCTACCTCTTGAAGGTCAGAAGAGCCTCTCTTCAGCTCTCCAGCCATTACCAACACGGACTTCAGGGCTCTCAGTCCAAAATCATAGTGGTGTTGCTTGGAGAGCTGCTCCCGGGCCAGCTTATAGAGGACGGTCATCTTTTTGGCCAGGGTCTTTTATGATCAAAAACAATGAAAAGCAAAGAAAGACAATGACCCAAAAGCAACAGGACATCATTCTACAAAGAAAGTGAACATGAAGCTGTTCAGATGCAATTGCACCATTAGCAAACAGACCTTGCCTCTAAGGGCAAGACCTTGGCGGGGGGAGGGGGAGCAGAGATCTTCATTTTCAACAATGACAAATTATGCACTAATTTCAAAGAATGCAGGTCTTACCAAAATTTGAGGAACTCTCTTTGAAAGCAGAGGAAGATCTCCAGTGGCTTCGTTTAAAGACTAGAACCCATCCAACTTTTTAAAATCATAGCAATCACACTCTAAAAATGTGATTTTTCTGTTTTTTTGGACCTGAACATATTAAATCTTTTCCTGGCGGCACCTGGGTGGCTCAGTCAGTTAAGCATCACAATTCATGCTCACTCGTCCTCTGTTTCTCTCAAATAAATAAATAAAATCTTTAAAAAAAAAAAAAAAAAAAAAGCTTCTCGGGGCACCTGGGTGGTTCAGTGGGTTAAGCCTGGGCCTTCGGCTCAGGTCATGGTCTCAGGGTCCTGGGATCAAACCCCACATCAGGCTCTCTGCTCAGCGGGGAGCCTGCTTCCTCCTCTCTCTCTCTCTGTCTGCCTCTCTGCCTACTTGTGATCTCTGTCAGATGAATAAATAAAATCGTTAAAAAATAAAAAGATAAAATTTTGAAAAGCTTCTCTTGCAACTCATCTTTCAAGACAAGTCAGCTCCTCGTAGGCTACTGATGGAGCCACCGATACAGACGACTACCTCAAGGATTCAAGGCCTGCTGCTCTCTAAGGATGATGTGGGGACTAAGAACCAGAGATTCCAACATTCCTATTCAAAATCTGGACAATGTGTGAGCAGTAAGAGCCTTTAAAAAAAAAAAAAATTTACGGGGGCGCCTGGGTGGCTCAGTGGGTGAAGCCTCTGCCTTCAGCTCAGGTCATGATCCCAGGATCCTGGGATCGAGCCCTGCATTGGGCTCTCTGCTCAGCGGGGAGCCTGCTTCCCCCTCTCTCTCTCTCTGCCTGCCTCTCTGCCTACTTGTAATCTCTGTCTGTCAAATGAATAAAAATTAAATCTTAAAAAAAAAAATTACAGAAAAGAAACCTCACAACCCTTTGTGTGGAAAGTATTTGTTATTTTATATGTTTTTCAGAACCTTCTAGGAAAATACAGGAGCATACTTTTTTATACATAGTTTAAAAGATGATAAAGGACATTGGGAGCGTGTGTGTGTACGTGGTACGAAGCTAAGTGAAGGAAGCCCATCAAGGATTACATACGTATGATTCCATGTACAGAACACTCTCCAAGGGACCGGTTGTCATGACCGAGAATGGCAGGGGGTTGCCAGGAGTCAGGGCCGGGGTGGGAGCCCGGGGGGGGAGATGTGATACCAGGGAATGACAGGAAGGACTTTCTTTGTGGTGATGGCCCAGTTCTGTATCCTGATTGTGGCTCTGGTTACAGCACACGGGCGACAAAATGTTCTAGAATTCTGCATACACACGAGAGAGAGAGAGAGAGAGAGGATACAACATCTGATGGAATCCAGATAAAGCTTGTACCTGAGCTGACAGCACTGTGCGCTCGTCACTCTGACAGCCTGCCTTGGAGGGTGTAAGATGTCATCGTGGGGGGGGGGGGGGGGCGGGGGGGGGGGCAGGTGGAACTCTGCACTACTGCTGCCACTTCTGGAGGGTCAAATGACTCGAAAATGAAACTTACAGTTTTAAAAAGACACAGGAGGAGAGAGACAAAGTGTAAAAAAAAGAAGAAAGAAAGAAAGAAAAATTAAGTCACACAGAATGCAAAATTCCCAAGTGCCTGGTCTGAGCGCAGAGCCAGGGCCGTGGAAGGGCCGGGCTGTGGAAGGGCCAGGCCGAGCCCGGCACTAAGGAGGCCTCACCTTGGCCCAGAGGAAGCCCTCGGAGAAGAGCATGATCTCGCAGATCTGCTGCAGGTCGGGCACGATCACCACCACGGGCCTGAAGAGGGCCTTCACCGACTCAGGCAGCTCCGTGCGGCCTGCGTAGCCTGGGTTCATGGTGATGAAGATGCCCATCTTCGGGTCCAGGGAGATCTCCTGCCCTTCAAACTGGAGGACGATTGGAAAGGAAGACAGTTACCACCGCGGTCAGGGGGCCGGGGGTGCCACGGGGCTGTTCGTCTCCATGGGTCTGTGGCAGAGGCCACCGTCTGACTCCCTTCCATTTCCAGGAGTTAAACGCAGCGTCCTCGTGCTCCTGACCCGAGTGTTCCGGGGGCGAGCCCTGCACACCCCCACCCAACTCCGATCCGAGCCAGTGTCTGTGCGCTTGACAAGTGGCCGATGCGGGGCAGGAGCGCAGCCTGGAGCTGTCCCAGACGCCCCTTTATTTTGAGTTTCTTTAGCCAGTTTCACCTGTCCCTATTTCTTTCTCTAAGATTTTACTAGTTTGTTTTTTTCACTGGTTCACCAGATAGAAAAAAGATAGAAAACGGTGTTTTTATGAGGCACAGACTGCCTCAGTGACTAGAGGGCCACCCAGCAGGTCATAGATGCTCCCCACGGAAGGAGGCCACTGTCCCGTCTGCCAAGCCCACAATGAGACCACTGTCACCCGCTCCCTGATATCCATGTGGGGCCTCAATTGCCTTCTGGAGATGATGGACTGGCCTGTTCTTAAAACCACAGCATCTAGAGACGCCTGGGGGACTCAGTCAGTTAAGCGTCTGCCTTCGGTTCAGGTCATGATCCCATGATCCTGGGATCAAGTCCCTCATCGGGCTCCTTGCTCAGCAGGGAGGCTGCTTCTCCCTCTGCCTTCTTCTCCCCCTACTTGTGCTCTGACAAATAAATAAAACCTTTAAAAAAAAAAAAAAAAAAGAAGAAGCTTCTAGAAACCTGAATGCACTGCAGGTTCAATTTCCTTCCCTCAGAAGTAGTAAGCCCGGCCCTAAAATAGTTCAGAAGAACCCATTAAAAGAAAATGCACCCAAAGCCTTTATGGGAATCCTAAAAATGTTTAATGGGATCGATGTTTAATGGAATCAAGATTACATTACCTCTTAACAGTGAGCCGCACTGAGGTCTGGGAGAAAAGCAGGCAGGTCGCCAGGGCCACGGAGGCACCTGCAAGCCAGTCCCCACCAGCCCAACCCAAATCTGAAGATTGAACTTCTCCATGAGGCTCTGTAGGGCCTTGGAGGATAAAAAGGCACTTTCGGGCACAAAAGAAGGAAGGACAGTTTCAGGCAGACAGAGACACATGTGGTGTGTCTGCAGGGTGAGTGGCGTGAAGGTGACAAAATGCAGGGGTGGGGGAGCAGAACATGTTAGGGTCCAGGGAGCCCCAGTGCAGGGACGTGGCCCTGCCACTCTGGTCCCTTTGGTCAGAGAACCCACTTCTGGGCTATCTAAATTATGTAATAAGATCATGTTTCTCCAAATTCTGATCTGGTCTCCTCAGCTGTAACTTAATAGTCTTATCAGCTCGGGTCTACAAATACGTCCTCGGAGGGACACAGATCAGAGAGCACTAAAAACTTCTCAAATCTGCCTCTTCATTAAAAATGCGACTCGTTTTGGGGAACCTGGGTGGCTCAGAGGGTTAAGCCTCTGCCTTCGGCTCAGGTCATGATCTCACGGTCCTGGGATCAAGCCTCACGTTGGGCTCTCTGCTCGGCAGGGAGCCTGCTTCCTCCTCTCTCTCTCTGTTTGCCTCTCTGCCTACTTGTGATCTCTGTCTGTCAAATGAATAAATAAATACAATCTTTAAAAAAAATTGCTACTCGTTTTAATCCCCTAACTTGGCGAGGCAGGAAGGCAAAATTTTGTGTTTATGTGATAACAGCCACCAAAAGACATTTTGACTGAATGGACCACTAATCCTGAACGCTGACTCTTTCCCAAACTTGGGAAGTGACCCAGAATATTTTTTTCCTTTAATGGGGGCTCTGTCCATCCCTTGAGAACACTGCCTCCCCTGTCCATAGCTGCTACTACTTCTCTGTCTGGAATTCACTTGACATTCTAGAACACTGCCGTCCCTGATTCTCCAAGAGGCTGATAATTTGGGGGAAACCCAACCATCTCGATTCGAAAGCAAAAATCTGTTGAATCGTCATTTGAGATTTCTAAGGTCACACGGCCGAACGTCCAGCCTGGAGAATGTGACGGGGTGGCCCTCACCCGTGCCCACCTGGAACGTGGTGAGCTGGTGGATCAGGGCGTTGCGGATCGTCTGGATCTGAGACGAGATGACTGACAGCACCGACGCGTCGATGCGGTTAAACTCATCAAAGCAGCCCCAAGCCCCACACTGGGCGAGGCCCGAGAAAATCTTCCCAATGGCCTAGCGTGAATAGGGGGGAAAAAAAGCACAAGGGGTATTTTCATCTTTAAAATCGCACACGATGGGGCACCTGGGTGGCTCAGTCATTAAGCATCTGCCTGGGCTCAGGTCATGGTCCCAGGGTCCTGGGATCGAGCCCCGTGTCGGGCTCCCTGCTCAGCGGGAAGCCTGCTGCTCCCTCTCCCACTCCCCCTGCTTGTGTCTCCTCTCTCGCTCTTTCAAATAAATAAAATCTTAAACAAATAATAAAATGAAATGAAATGAAATCACACATGAGACATTTACGGATAAATTGCCTAAATTAAAACAAGAGAGTGAACATCAGGTTGGCAGAGAGGCAGCCGACCAACCACCCTACTCATGGATCTTTCTGGCAAGACTGGCGGGACCCTCATGGGCCAGCTCTCCCATTCACAGGACTTTACCAATGTAAGGATTTTCACAGAAAACTCCAGAGTTCTGGCTCCTCTTGAAATACTGGAAAATCGGGTGGCTCAGTGGGTTAAAGCCTCTGCCTTTGGCTCGGGTCGTGGTCTCAAGGGTCCTGGGATCGAGCCCCACATCGGGCTCTCTGCTCAGCAGGGGGCCTGCTCCCCCCACCCCTGCCTGCCTCTCTGCCTACTTGTATGTCTCTCTCTCTGTCAAATAAATAGAATCTAAGGAAGGAAGGAAGGTAGATAGACAGAGAGACTGGAAAATCAAGCCGCAGCAGGTCCATCTTCCCCGGTGGTAATCTTAACCACAGTTAGGAAGTGGTGCCCCCCAGCCAAAGCCGTGTCCTGCCTCCGGCCTTGGCCTCACCTCACTCCTCAGTGCCCCCTACTGTCTGCACCTGCCGTTGTCCTCACTTACTGTACCTAGGCGGCTCTGGTGACCTTTCGGGTTTGGGACCTTTGCTCTACATGCTGCTGCCAAGGCAGGCACGGGTGAGATTGGAGACTGAGGGTGGCAGCACGGGTGAGTTCTGAGACTGAGGGTGGCAGTTTCTTCTCTGCGCTCTCTCCTCCCAGCGGTCTCCCGGAGAGTGTGGGCCGCGGTGCCTTCCCCCCGCGTCCCGCGCTCTGCTCTCGGCCGTACCTTGTAGTCCATGCCTTCCCCGCAGTTGGTCACAACACAGAGCAAGCCCAGGGCTTTGGCCAGGTCCTTGGTGGTCTCGGTCTTGCCGGTACCCGCTGGGCCCGCAGGGGCGCCCCCCAGGTACATGGACAGCGCCTGTGAAGGAGCCAAATAAAGCCGATGTGGTCTGAGTCACATAAGGAAACAGGTGCGGTTTCCCAAACTCTGACAATATATGCGCAGTACACACGTGACAATGGACATGTCCACACTCACCCTTCCTGACAGTCGCTATTTTGTAACATTTCTGTTTTTCCATTGACCTCCACCGCTCCCTCCCCTCCCCCCGCCCCATGCCGTGATACAGGGACCAGCGTACCAAGGACTAAGCGACACACCGGAACGGGTGCCAACCCTGAGGATGAAGCCCTAGTCGTTCCCAAAGATGAGGCCCGTGCACACACATACATCTGTGCCGTACAGGGTTAGTCCTCCCCACAGAAAGTTCTGGCTGTGTCTCCAGATTCTAGGAGTTGATCTCAAAGCCCGGGGAATGTCCTGAGAACCGGGACGTCGGGCCACGTGCCATCAGCTTGACTTTCTGGAGGGGCTGGAAGCTAAAGTCGGCCGTGCAAGCCATTGGTCGTTTCTGCATGACCAGTCCCCACTGGAACCCCCACACCCGCATCCCCGGCGAGCTTGCCGCGTGGTAATGCCTGCTGCCCGCAGCCACACGGCCACCGCAAGGGAGAGCGCCGTCTGCACGAGGACACCGCGACCGGGAAGTGCGGGCCCATCCTGCTCGCTGCCCACCACCTCCTGCTGCGGGTTTTGACCTGTATCCCTGTGCTAGGGTAAACCACAGTCAGGACCGCAAGGGCTTTGCTGAGTTCTGGGAGCCCTTTCAGCAAACTGGTAAGCCTGAGGGCAGTTTTAGGAGCCGCCTGAACCGGCGACAGCCCCATCCCAGAGGGTGGCAAGTAGGTCCTGCTCCGAGTTCAAACAGTGGTGTCCCTTGCTCCCGGCACTGGTTTCCTGGGGCTGCCCTAGGAGAGTCCCACCAAGCGGGGGCTGAAAACACCAGAAATGCATTTGTTCACGGCACTGAGAGCTGGGAGTCTGAAGTCGAGCTGTTGCCAGGGCCGCGCTCCCTCCAAAGCTTCGAGGGGGGTTCTTGGCTCTGGTGGCTGCAAGCCTTCCTTGGCGCGGGGCCACCTCGCTCCAACCCCTGCCCCCAACTTAATGTCGTCTTTCCTGTCTCTCTGTGTCCTCTTCTCACAGGGACACCAGTCAGAGGATCTGGGGACCCTAATCCTGGATGTTCCCAATCCTTCCCTAATTAAATGGACAAAGAGCGTATTTCCAAAGATGGTCACATCGTGAGGTTCCGAGAGGACATGAATCAGGAAGGAGGGACGCCGGTCAACCCAGTGCGGTGTCTGCAGGCAACCCAGTCACCCTTGCAGAGCAATCCAGAACCAGGGGCCGCTGGTCAGCGCGCGGTCTGGGTGGCCAGTCACCTGCGTGAGAGTCAGGTAGATGCGGTCCGTGAGCGGCGTGATGACCAGCCTCCCGTTCAGACCCATGTACTCGTAGCCGTAGCTGAAGGTGCCCGTGCACTGCCGGATGTTCAGCTCGTCCGGCTCCCGGTCCCAGTAGAACCGCAGCTGACTCTCCCACTCAAACTCCCGGGCCTCGAGAATGCTGGAAGGGAAGAGGAGGGGAGAGGGGGGAGGGGAGAAGAAAGGCGGTAGAGGAGGTCGGAGAAACCACGAGGCCATGCCGGGTGGGGGACACACGCTGTGACACGCCGGGGCCCCCGGGGGTCCCTACCTGCTTCTTATGAAAGAGTCTACTATGTCCCTAGCGTGCACGTCGATGATGAGGGCCGTGTTGTATTTCTTTCTGTCGTTTTTGCTCAAGGGCATGGTGATCCGCATGACCAGCTCGTCGATCTGCTGGTGCATCTTCTTGCCATACTCCTTCATGGCCTGCTTCTCCCCTTTCTGCACTTCGTGGAAGACGTCCTCCACCTCCCAGGTCCACCACACCTGGCAGGCGGCCAGCACCACCATCCCCTGGTACAGGAGCATCCAGTCGACCCTACAGGAGAAAGCACGCCGGTTCAAGATCTTTCTCCAGGGACTGGCGCCGGACCACAGTCCCCGTCAGAATGGGTTTCTTTGATCTGGAACGGGGGAGGCCCAGGGAGGGCTCAAGGTCAGCGAACGGCAGTAACTCTTCTAGCTGGACGGGAAACGGCAGGCTGACGGCACGCACACGTGAGAACGTTCGAGGGGACAATGCAGGAAGATGCTAGGTCCCTTTTAAAATATGCCTGGACAGGTTTGCAGAGGGACCGAAAACTATGGGCATAGAATAAGAATGTTTACATTTTTAAATTCCAACAAATTTCATCATCTCGGACCACCCCGCCCGTTTGCCTATTACAGCTTCCTGGGTGTTACGTACTACTCTTTTCTCTCCCACACACGCCTGACCAAAGTGACACACACGTAGGGGGAGAAGGGGCTGTGGTGGCTGTTCCTCCAAAAATGTCAGCTGACAAAACAACGTGCTCTGCACCTTGACTGTGCCACTTCAGAATTCTAGGCAGCAAGCCTCTGGGTCAGTGGATAGAGAGTAACCCAATCTTTAAAAGCTGCATGGTAGGGGCGCCTGGGTGGCTCAGTGGGTTAAGCCTCTGCCTTCGGCTCAAATCATGGTCTCAGAGTCCTGGGATCGAGCCCCGCATCGGGCTCTCTGCCCTGCAGGGAGCCTGCTTCCTCCTCTCTCGGCCTGCCTCTCTGCCTACTTGTGATCTCTGTCTGTCAAATAAATAAATAAAATCTTTAAAAATAAATAAAGGCTGCATGGTACTCTGGAGTCTGAGGCTGCTGCAGTTGCCCTACTCATGTCTAGTTAAGCTTCTTCCAGTTCCTTCGCCAACACAAATAATACTGCAGGAAACATCCCTCTACACCATTGGGCAATGTCCGGAGATGTTTTCAGTTGTCCTAGCTGGGGGTGGGGTGGTGGCAGGGGCTGCAGATGGTGCTAACCATCCCCCAAGTCACTCTGGTCTCCCACAGCAAAGCATTATCCAGCCCCAAATGTCAGCACGGCTGAGGCGAACAAACCCGGCTCTCCATCTAACCTGAGGCGTCACAGTTGCTTCTAGGCTTGCAGAACAGAATCCCAAAAAGCAAAACAACTAGGCCTAAGAGAGTACTCTTTGGGTAGATTATTTTAATAGAAACGATCAAATTACTTTTAAAGGTTGTAGCAATCCTTATCCCACCAGCAATGCATAGCCCTGCCCTTCTCACCGCGTGCTCTCCAGCACTAGGTATTATTGCTTTTTTAAATTTTTTGCCATTATGAAAGGGGTGGGGGACAGTATCTAATCTGCTAAGTTGCAGATCCCCAAGACTAACAACACTCTCCTCTTTTCATATTTTTATTCACCATTTGGATTTCCTCTACAGAGATACAAATTTCCAAAGCTGAGAAGTGCCCTGAAATACACTTAGGGCAAGGTTTTGTTTTTTGGTTTTCGGTTTTCCTGGTTTTTCTATATACTTGAAAAATACTGAGCCCAGAACTCTAAGTTCCAATCCAGGAAATATGACCGTGAATTACTAGCCATTACCTTGATGACACACCATTAATGGCAAAATAAATTTAAAAGGGTATTTAAAACAATGAAAAGATTAGGCTTTACCATCTTGTTTTAAAACTGTCTGGTGTCCCCTAAAAACCTACATACTGTTTATGGTTGTGATCCCTACACACTACAGAGAGGTAATGAAGGTGATGAGGGGTCTAGGAAGTCAGAAATCAGGAGAAGCAGAAGCAAACTTGACCAGAGGAAATAAAGTGACTCAGAGCAGAGCTTAGAAAGAACATGACGACGTCTGGCAAATCCCAGGACACTGGGTGCTTTTCTGGGGCTGCGTACCCCTGGGCCCGTCTTCTCAGTGATGCCAAAACGTTTCTGTTCAAACAAACCATTATGTTCATTTCAACTAATCCCGCCTTTTGTTAGACACAACCGTGGTCCTGTGAGGAGGAGGGACATTTGGGGAGGAGGGGGTGCCGCAGACACTTTGGGGAGCCTTCCCTTACTCCGTCTCCTACTGACCACACCCTGCGACACACAGTGATCCCCCAGCAAAGCGGTAGTTACGATGTAGTTGAAACTGGCACCGGTGTAAAATTCATCTGATCTGGGAGCATGAAGGAGACCAGAACACGCAGCGATCGCTACTCCTGGGGCCCCGCGATCTGTCGGTCCAGTTAGCTTTTGGAAGAGCATCCAACACGGGGATTAGCTCCAGCAGGAGCCCGATAAATAATGGCTCAGTCCACGAATATAACTGATAACCCGTGCCAGACACACCTCCTCCCCGTCCATGAGAGTTCACGGTCAAGTATCTAAGAATTCTGCAGGCTGGCGTTCAGACCACTTGCCATTATTCCGCTGGGGACCCTGAAATCAGCCGGGGTGGGAGTCCTTCCACCATGAGCACCGGTCAACTCTCTGAGTCAAAGCTTTCTTGTCTTCCTTTTTTCAGAAAGCCAGTTCACCCACACACCACTGAGATCTGTATGTACCTGACTACAGGACACTAACCAATCCTTACGGTACCTTAAAAAAAAAAAAAAAAGAAGGATCCCAATCATCCAAATTCAAGGCCATTTTCTAATACGTTACTAAACTGGATGTTTCCAGTGCATGAAATAAAAAAAGGCAGCGTGTAAAATCCAAAGGATAGCAATCTGAAAATAATAATGGAGGTTCTGTGTCTGCATAAAGGCCCCACCGACTTTGCTCCTGGGAATCCACCTACCCCGATAGAACTCGTCATCCGAAGATGCTTTACGTAGTTTGCAGCCAAGCGTGTGCGGTAAAGCTAGCCCTCCTCGCCGCGAGAAGCAGGCATGGCTCAGGCTCAGCTCGATGCCTAGATGCTTCTCGGGCCACAGAAATCAAGGCATGATTGAAAACGCTTAATATTTGAGAACGAATTTACTCCTTAGCCTACACACAGATGAACCCTGCCCAGGACCGGGTTTCTGTTGGGTCACCGGGTCAGTGGTTGGCTCAGAACCCCCAGGGAGGGGATGCCTGGGTGGCTCAGTCGCGTAAGCCTCTGCCTTCAGCTCTGGTCATGATCTCAGGGTCCTGGGATCGAGCCCCGCATCGGGCTCCCTGCTCAGCAGGAAGTCTGCTTCTCCCTCTCCCACTCCCCCTGCTTGTGTTCCCTCTCTCACTGTGTCTCTCGCTGTCAAATAAATAAATAAAATCTTAAAAAAAAAAAAA
>NC_081564.1:5596261-5606043 GCF_022355385.1 Mustela nigripes
CCCCCCCCCCCCCGGGGAGGAGTTTATAAAATACACAGAGGGACCCACCCCCAGAGTTTCTGGATGGAGCAGATTTAGGGGAGGGCCCCCAGGCATTTGCATTTCTACTAAGCTCCGGGGGGGGGGGGGGGGGCGGGTGCTGCTGGTCCAGATACCACCAACACCTTTTGCAAAGTCCTGAGTTTGTCTACGGCTGTACCACGCCTGATCTCGCTGGATCTCAGAAGCTAAGCAGGGTCGGGCCTGGTTAGTACTTGGATGGGAGAAGTCCTGAATTAGGTGATCCTTGAAAGACAAACAATGCATGGACCAGCTTAACTACTACAAGGAAAGAAAACTTCGTTCAGAACATCGCCTGTTCTACTCCAAGCCCCAAGTATTCATTCATCCAATAGGATTATTCGTATGAGAAAGCGACCTGCGTTCCCAGTCGCGACCCTACCTGCTTCTGTCTTCACAGTATCTAAAGATAGCCTCTTTGGTGATCAGCCGGTTGGTCCTCCGCATTTCGTTCAACACGGCCGTCATCCAGTCCTCCACGCGCCCCTCGGCCCGGATGACCTTGCGGAACTCCATGACCTCTCCTTCTGCCGAGATCATGGCAGACACCAGCTTCTCTCCATTCTCCCCATCCTGAAACCTCAGCAGAGCGATGTTGTCGTACATCTGCAACACAGCGGGACATCCACCTGGTGACACGGACCTTGGTCGCACAGGGGAGCCACCAGGATGCGAGCACCAATTGGGGGCCCATGCTGGGCACCTGCGTCTACCCCCCACTGTGCAAAGGTCTGTCTGGGGTTAAAGAGCAAGAAAGAAAAAGAAGACGCGTTTCCTGCCCACACCTGGGGTTCTAGGGCATTCGCAGGTGGGGAGAGGGGTCTGGGCGGAGGAGATGCAGGGCAGCCTGGTGATTCAACACCGCGGGGCTGACGAGTTCGACGTGTGCTGGGATCCCCCCATGGCCCTTCTGGGTGACCTGGGGCAAGCTGCAGCTTCTCTCTCTGCCCCAAATAGACATAACTGTGGCACTTCCAAGATGAGGTTGGAAGGGTCAAATCGAACAACGTGCGAGAGAGGCCGCTGGCACCTAAAACACTGGCCGTCTGTTGCCAATCGTCACTGATACTGGTCAGAATGCTGTTCAGAAAAATGAGTCTTTCAGGACCCAGGATAGAAGACAAGGCACTCTACAGAGCAGAGAGGAGAAGCTAGGACAGCAGGCTTTAAACGGTAAAACCAGAGGTTTGCAAAAGGGTGCCACGGGTAAATGAAGTACTTCTAACACACATTTTTCTAAAACAGTCAAATATCTGTTCATGAGAGCAGGAATGAGATATAAAACTCCCCTTTGAGAAAGGAACACCTGCAACCCGAGATGTGAATTGTAGCTTAAGAAGGACATCAGCATTCACTAAAGGGCAAGTATGGAGCTCTGTGCTCGATCCCAAACAATTGCTTGTTTGGAAGGAAGGTGTGCTTCTTCTACGACCCCAATTTAAAACCACAAATGATTGGGCCCCCAGGGGGGCACAAGGCAATGTCAGGAGAGAGTTCTGGTCTTAACTAGAGAGCGATGCTCCTGGCTTCTAGTGGGTAGAGGCCAGGGATGTCAATGAGTGTCCCCAGCCCCCAGCACACCCACGCACACACACAGCAGCAGCCGGCCAACTCGCGACACTGTCAAGGCTGGGAGCCCCTGCCTCAGGCAGATACTAAACACAGAGCTTTGACCTGCTCATCCAAGATTCCTTCTGGCCATGCTCTGGCTGGCTACCACCAGAGACGGTTTTGTGTGTTGTCTCCGGCTGCTCGGTATTGTTCACAGATATGCACACGTTTGTGTCCAAGGATGCAAATTGGAAGGAATCCCAACCAAATCCTAATAGTGGCTGCCTCCCAAAAGGGGAGGAGGAGCTGTGATAGGGAGGGGACAAAGAGTGTGGCAACCCCATAGCTTTGTTTCACAAAGAGAGAGGAACAGAGAGAAGCAAGGGAAAGAGGCAGGGAGAGACGGAGAGAGAGGCAGGCAGGAGGAGAAACAGGCTCCCCACTGAGCAGAGAGCCTGGCATGGGGCTCCATCCCAGGACCCTGGGATCATGACCTGAGCCAAAGGCAGAGGCTTAACCCACTGAGCCACCCAGGCGCTCCACAAACTCATTTACTCTTAATAACAACTCCACTGAAGCAGGTAAGTCTTGGGGCTATCCCCACTTAGGTAAGAAACCAATGCTCAGGGATGACTGGGTGGCTCAGTCGGTTAAGTGGCTGGCTTTGGCACATGGCATGATGTTGGAGTCCTGGGATCGAGCCCCATGCTGGGCTCTGCTCGGTGGGGAGTCTGCTTCTCCCTCTCCCTCTAGCTCCCTCTCTCTCAAATAAATAAATAAAACTGATGCAAAGAGAGAGAGAGAGAAAGAGAAGAAGGAATCAAGGAAGGAAAGAAAGAAGGAAGGACCAAGTCCCAGAGAAGTTAGGTAACTAGTCAAAAGTCACACAGCAGGTCTGTGCGGAGCCAGGATTTGAACCCAGTCAACCTGGCTCCAGAGTCCCATCCAGTATCACCCTCTGCTTCTTAGTCTTTGTTTTTGGACTTCAGAAAAAGAGCAGCAAATAACAATGGAATCTTTGTATAGTTTCAGACTCCGCGGATTTCATCAGATTGACGTTTCCGATCAGAGCCCAGCAGCGTTTCCCAGCCCTGGGCCTCGGGGAATAAGCCTCCCTGGAACAGCATGGGCAGCCGCTCCCGGGGTGTGGGCGTGGGATCGCGGGGGCCCACCTTGATCATGTGCTCCTGGACGCAGAGCGGGTCGCTGTTCCCCAGGATGCTGAGCAGCTCGTCATCGGAAATGAAGAAGAACCTGGGGAAAGCGTTTCTCTTGGAGTCTAAGTAGTCGTTCAGGCTCTTCTGGCATTTCTCCAGCCCCTCGCTGATGTGCTGCAAGTCGGCCAGGCGGTTGGGGGCCTCACAGCACCTCTTGATCACCGGATCCTTCAAGGTCTCGGCCATGATCTGGGTGAGGGCAAGAGGGGACACTCCTAACCAACACAAGCCCAAACCATAGCCTTTTTGGGGGTCCAAGGCAGCCTTAGGGTCCCTAGCACCTCCCAGTGTGCTGGAGATAATTTACTTATTTCTGAAGTTAATGTGTTCATCCTCGCATTAGAAGGTCAGCCCGTGGGGCGCCTGGGTGGCTCAGTGGGTTAAGCCTCTGCCTTCGGCTCAGGTCATGGTCTCAGGTCCCAGGATCGAGCCCCGCATCAGACTCCCTGCTCAGTGGAGACCTTGCTTCCCCCCGGCGCTGCCTGCCTCTCTGCCTACTTGTGATCTCTCTCTGTCAAATAAATAAATAAAATCTTAAAAAAAAAAAAATCAGCCTTTGGTGATTTTTAGCCTCTCTGGCTCTGAGGTATCCCAGGGGCCAGCAACAGTGTGGGTACGTGGAAGGCCCTCAGTCACCCTTCCCGGGGAGAATGAAGCCGGAAACTTCACTCTGGGCCACAAGTGTGTCCCGGGACTGTCCCTCCAGCACTCTTCACCACGGTGGCACACAGAGGGGATGGTGAGGGAAATGTCCCCAACATCCAACAACAGGAACCTGGGTCTGTCGGTGGCTGAAAGTGATCCTTTCCGTGTTTATGCATAGAGATACGTGCCAAAGTCGTTAACTTTTTTTTAAATCATTACATGGGTAAGAATGATATTACCTTGTGGAATATTTACTTATAATTCTTATTTATATGTTTACACAGGAATAAACAAATTCTGGAAAGATGGCTATTGACCTATCAAAATGGTTATCTGGGGATTATAGGAGATTTTTTGCTCTTTTTAATAGTTTCTTAATTCAGGGCGCCTGGGTGGCTCACTGGGTTAAAGCCTCTGCCTTCAGCTCAGGTTGTGATCCCAGGGTCCTGGGATCGAGTCCTGCATTGGGCTCTCTGCTCAGCGGGGAGCCTGCTTTCCCCCATCTCTCTCTCTCTGCCTGCCTCTCTGCCTACTTGTGATCTCTGTCTGTCAAATGAATAAATAAAATCTTTTAAAAAAATAGTTTCTTAATTCTTCAATAATAAATATCCATTGTATGATTTTAAGTTTAAGAAAAAAAAGCTTACGCAAATGATAAGGAAATATTATCAGCTCTAATGGATAGCGGAGACCCAAATGCAAACCAGCCCCTCCTAACAAGAGAGAGCACGACACCACTGAGGCACCCCAGCTTCCAAGGCAGGTGGCTCCGGGTTAGGACCCTCACCCCACTAATGACCAGGGGCAGCGATGACCAGCACAACCCCTTCCGGGAAGGACTTTAGAAGGGGCAAGACTCCTTCACGGGCAATTTACTTCCCACCAGCATCTCATGAAATATTCATCGTAAATGTGGAACAGGCAGGAGGCACGTGCCTGCACGTGATGGATGAAAGCCAACAATCCCTCTTAGAACGAGAGGTTTCATTACAGCAATCAACTAAAGTAACGTCCAGCCAGTCACTGTGACGTTTTATAAAGCCACCAGCATCTTTTCTCCAGTGTCATAATACGAAATACCTTTCTTTCTCATAATACTAAAAGAAAATTAGAAGAGGAAATTATATAAAACATCCCTGTCGTTCTGTTTTTTAAACCCATGGGCACAGGAAAAAAAAAAAAAGACTAAAGAAATATACATCACACTAAAGTGGTCACATCAAGGTCACGGGACTCTGGAAGATACTTTTTTTTTCCGACCTTTCTACATTTTCAAAGCTTTTTAACCACATATTACTTTTTTAAGATTTTATTTATTTATTTGACAGAGATCACAAGTATACAGTGAGGCAGGCAGAAAGAGAGGGAAGCAGGCTCCCTGTGGAGCAGAGAGCCCGATGCAGGGCTTGATCCCAGGACCCTGAGATCATGACCTGAGCCGAAGGCAGAGGCTTTAACCCACTGAGCCATCCAGGCGCCCCAGCAAGTATTACTTTTATAATCAAAAATCAATATAAAAAAGTTTCAGTGCCATGTGCCAGAGGCTCAAAACCAAACAGAAATCTTAACAGATGAAGGTTCTATGTAATGATTTAAAAATTCAGAATTAGGGGCGCCTGGGCTGGCTCAGACAGTGAAGCACGTAGCTCTTGATCTCAGGGCCCTGAGTTCGAGCCCCATGTTGGGTGTGGAGGTTACTTAAAAAGGAATAAAGAAACTTAAAAAAATTCAGAAGCTACTTAATAGACAAAATACTACAAGCAGAAACATAAGTAAATGTATCTCAAATCACTGTCCTCTCACAACTAAAACAGAAACCGGTCACTTGCCCTTTTAAATATTCTATCGATGTTGTCAAACTTCTTTGCCTCATCAGGAAGCTGTGAGCGGATATCTCCACCGATAAAAATGCTTTCAAGGTACATCCATTTTCTCTGAACCAACATCCAAATCTGAAAGTGCACAATGCAAAGTCAGCACAGGTGTGGAGGGCAAACTGCCACCCTAAGACAGGACAGATGTGCAGCGGCGCAGGTCACAAGTCTCCCCAGGCAAGATCAGAGAGCGGGCGTGCACACTCTTTCCCAAATATACAAGAATGCTGGAGAAATCATAGCTAAGTATGGTAAGATACAAAGCCCCACACAAAAGCAAAAGAAAACTCTCTGCACCAGCCCAGAACAAGAAAGAAACTTCTGGTTGTAAGCAGGGGTGGGAGCCCTGTTACCCAGAGGAACAAAAGACAGATCGTTAAAAAAAAAAAAAAAAAAAAAAAGCCCAGACAGGGGCGCCTCTTGGCTTACAGCTCAGGGTGGTGAGGTCGAGTCCCGCATCAGACTGTGCGTAGCTGGGAATCTGCTTGAAGACTCTCTCTCTCCCACTCCCACCGTTCCTTCCCTCCTCTCTAAAATAAATAAATCTTAAACATGAATAAAATGATGAATTTCACATTACATAAATTTCACATCCATTTAAAAAAAAATTTTTTTAATAATGAAGAAAAAGAAAACAGCGCTATATCCTACCTAACAAAAAGTAATGGACCCAAACAAGCAAGCAAAGGAAGACCATGCTTGAGAGGGGTGAGGGCCCGGGCTGCCTCCCTAGCCCGTGAACCAGGGCTGGTATCAACCCAGCCCAAACTCAGGTCTGTGGCCTAACAAGGCCCTTGCCCCTCATCTGGGAGGGAAAAAAGAAAGACAGCCACACAAAAATGGTGAGCTGAGCCTGGGCCACTCAGAGAGGTCTGGACTAGAATTTCCCACAAGAAGAAAGCACCAAGCCACCAAATAATGTAAGACCTTGTTCAGCGCTGTCCACTATAACAGGCGGACTTGAAGAAACTGCAGAAACCCTTGAAAAGTGAAGTCAGCAGAGGCAAAAACAGAGAAAAACCCACTACGGAGAAAGACAGTCACACACACACACACACACACACACACACAGGAAAACTGGAGAATAAATATGGAGAAACCTGAAAAGGGCTTTAAACATGTTTAAATTCTTCCATTTTGTAAAGGAGGTGACCGTACCCGGACAACAAGAGCAGGACAGTATCCAACAAGAACAGGGGCAGAGGAAAGAGACCCAATGAAGAATCAGAGAAGCTACAAACACATTGAAAACGTTGGAAAAAACATTGAAATAAAACTTCAGGTTGACTCTCCCAATCATGTGCACACACACCCCCATCCCCAAAATAAATCCAGCCAGAAAAAGCGTGTGGGAGGGTCCTCGGTGTCCGAGCACCAAATATTCTCGTGTGAAAGTGCTCTCCTGCTTTCCTCACCTCAATGACTTCCCCGATGAGAGAAAGCGTTTTCTCCCATTTGTGAACCGTCTGCAGAAAAGGCCCCACGAATCTGCTTCCCGAGATGCTTTGCAAGTTGACGGTGTTGTCATCAAGGCTCTGGATGATCTCGTCAACAGACCCCAAGATATAGCCTCGCTCCTGGGTGCCTTTGAAATACTTGACCACAGTAAACTTCATACTTTCCCACGTGTCCAGGATTTCCTTCACCGCCTGGTTGGGAAGACAAAAAAAGAGCGGTTTGGGCACAGACATGGGAAAAAAAAACAGAACTCCCACCCAGTAGCAGCTTCCTGAGCCCAGGGCAGTTTTCCAGGGAAACAGACATTCCATCACGGTGACCCCAACATCAACTGACCAAGCACCAGCTAGGTGCCCGGTGAGCACGGCGTATACAGGATCACCTTCCCGTCCGCAAAGCACCGTAGCAAAGTAAGGACGACTATCCACAGTCTAGAGATGCCAATGGGGTACCTGGAGACATGACTCAGCTTGGCCAGGTCACTCAGCCCCAGAACCAGGGTCTAGATTTCCTGGCCCCACTCCCTGCACACCTACATGATCCTGGCTATGTTTGCCGTGAAACAAGAGAATCCGATTACAAAGGAATGTGCCCATTAATGACTGTATTTTCAAAAGCCAGCTGTATCGATATTTCTGTGTGTGCTGTGTGCATGTGATGCATGTATGTGTGTTTGCATATGTGTGTGTGGTGTGTGCATTTATGCACATGCATGTGTCCGCGCATGTGTAGGCTATGTACATGGATGTGTGTTTAAACCTGTGTGTGCGACTGTATGTATAGTACGTGTACATGTGTATATGTCTGTGCATGCCTGTGTCTACACACTTAGGTATTAAAGGACATACACTGAAATGTTACTAATAATTACCTTCAGGTGATAGAATTTTTTCTTTAAGATTTTATTTTTTTATTTATTTGACAAACAGAGATCACCAGTAGGCAGAGGGGCAGGCAGAGAGCGAGGAGGAAGCAGGCTCCCCAATGAACAGAGAGCCCGATGCGGGGCTATCCCAGAACCCTGGGATCACGACCTGAGTCAAAGGCAGAGGATTTAATCCACTAAGCCACCCAGGTGCCCCTGGGCGGTAGAATTTTAAGTGATTTATTTTCTCAGTTTTCTCCCATGAGCATCCATGGATACATTTAATAAATGCATTGGAAGAAAACTACAATTTAGAACAATAAAATATATAACCAAGGCAGAAATCATATTTGTAAAGCTAACAATTCCTTATTACTCAAATACAACGAGTACTATAATGAATGTTTTCCCTTTGCATTAAAAAAAGTAAGTCTCCAGGGGGAGCTTGAGTGGCTCAGTGGGTTAGGCATCTGCCTTTGACTCAAGTCATAATCCCAGGATCCTGGGATCGAGCCCCATGTTGGGCTCCGCAAGGAGCCTGCCTCTCCCTCTCCATCTGCCCCTTCCCACCGCTCACGCTCGCTCTCTCAAATAAATACGTGAAATCTTTTAATAATAATAATAATAATAATTCTCTGGAAGTAATAGAAGACTCCATGTTAATTACACTGAAAGTAAATGAAATAAAAATAGTTCTCTATTCTCAACTGTTTTGTAACTAAAAACGGTCTTACTTTCTCAATGGCGATCTCCTTGACAGCGGCCGTTACGATCTCGTTGAGCACGTCCGTGTGTTTGTGGAGTTCCATAGCAAACATGTTTTCCAAGGTGAACGTCTCCGTCATCTCAAAAAACACGCCTGTTTTTTCCATAAGCTCTTTCCAATGCCTGAAAGTGCAGCCACGTTAAAAACCTTTATGCTTTCTGGACGGAGTGACGAGTTTAATTATTCCCGCTTACACCCCAGGACAAATCCCACTATAAATGAGGGCACCCTTGGAATCACATTTCCAGAGTTTTCCAAAAATCCATCCAGCTTCCAGAACCCAGGAAACTGCCTCCAGCAAGATACCCGCTTAGAGGTCTCGTCTTCACGACCATCGAAGGAAACAGGCAGCTTTTGACTTTTGGGAACCTACGTCCGTCACGTAGCCTGTGGCCCAGGGGAGCAAAGGCCATGCTCCTGCCCACGGGGACTGCACTGACTTGGGGGCATGACTGGGACACGACACAGTAGATCCACACATTGAATAATCACCTACAGCCGAGAGCAAACCAGAGTACAGAGCCAGTACGACAGGGTCTGCCGTGGTCGGGAGCGCGAGGGCAGGCCTCTGGGCGCACAGCCGCTCTGCCCTGAGCCCGATCCGGCCTTCTTTCAAGGTTCACATTTGACCTTTTTCAATAGTTCCATTTACATGGAATGCAGGTAATAAAGCAGCTAAGTGTGGTGCTAGACCAGCTTCTAGAATGCAGGTAACCAGCATATAAGCTGTAAGCACCAGATCACTGAATTTTTTGGTAAAAATCTACCCCAAAGGAGGGTTCCTGGGTGGCTCGGTGGTTGAGCATCTGATTCTTGATTTCAGCTCCGGTCGTGATCTCAGGGTCGTGGGACTGAGCCCCTTGTCAGGCTCTGAGCCCACACGGAGTCTGCTTGAGATTCTCACTTGGGATTCTCTCTCTCTGCTCCTCCCCCCACTCCCACACTCTGTCTAAAACGAATAAGATCCTTTTTTAAAAATTCACCAAAAAAAAAAAAAAAAAAAAAAAAAACATAAACCAGAATTGGCCAGAAAGGAGACTCTACTATTCCTCCTCCCGTTCCCAGGCCTTGGCCAGGAGCTGAGAGGAAGTAGGGGTGTCACAGCCCAAGTGGGGGGTGAGGGGGACACAGGTGCACAGCATGGATAACACCAGCTCACCAGAGAGAAGGGGACCCCTTTCCAGTTTCCCTCCACTCCTTCGATTACGTCAAGGAGAGAGAGTGTCCGCTCCCTGCTGCCGGCCTGTGACACCTCCCCGTCCACCCTAGACCCAGGGTAGGCCTCCCGCTAAGCAACAGGCAACCGTTTAGAGCTAAATTTTTCTAATTTTTTAAAAGATTTTTTA